>NW_027206872.1:0-179145 GCF_032191515.1 Phaenicophaeus curvirostris | reverse complement strand
GTGCCTCCCAGTTACCCCCCAGTGCCCTCTAGTGCCTCCCAGTTACCATCCATTGCCCCTCAGTGCTTCCCAGTTAGCTCCAGTGCCCCCCCAGTGCCTCCCAGTCCCCCTCCCGTGCCCCCCCAGTGCCTCCCAGTGCGTACCCCTCCCCAGCCAGAAGGCTCCTCCCGCGATCACCAGGGTGAGGACGACGTCGGCCACCGCGATGGCCGCCACTGGCCCGGGGCCGGGGGGGGCAGGGGGGGCAGCCTGGCCACCAGGGTCACCAGTGCTCCCAGTGCCTCCCAGTTACCCTCCAGTGCCCCTCAGTTAACTCCAGTGCCTCCCAGTTACCCTCCAAGGCCCCCCAGTGCCTCCCAGTTAGCTCCAGTGCCCCCCCAGTGCCTCCCAGTTACCTTCCAGTGCTCCTCGGTTAAATCCAGTGCCTCCCAGTTACCCTCCAGTCCCCCCAGTGCCTCCCAGTTACCCTCCAGTGCCCCCCCAGTGCCTCCCAGTTAGCTCCAGTGCTCCCTCAGTCAGCTCCAGTGCCCCCCCAGTGCCTCCCAGTTACCCTCCAGTGCCCCCCCAGTGCCTCCCAGTTACCCTCCAGTGCCCCCCCCAGTGCCTCCCAGTTAGCTCCAGTGCCCCCCGGTTAGCTTCAGTGTCCCCCCAGTGCCTCCCAGTTAGCTCCAGTGCCCCCCAGTTAGCTTCAGTGCCCCCCCAGTGCCTCCCAGTTAGCTCCAGTGCCCCCAGTTAGCTTCAGTGCCCCCCCAGTGCCTCCCAGTTAGCTCCAGTGCCCCCCAGTTAGCTTCAGTGCCCCCCAGTGCCTCCCAGTGCCCCCCAGTGCCCCTCCAGTGCCTCCAGTTACCCTCCAGCCACCCCCAGTGCCTCCCAGTTACCCCCCCAGCGTTATCTCAGCCCCTCCCAGTGCCTCCCAGTGCGTCCCAGTGCGTCCCAGTTCCCCCACCTCTCTCGGCCGCCACCAGCCCTGCAAGAACTGGGGGGAGGAAGGGGAGCACCCATCAGCCCCAGTCCCTCCCAGTAACCCCCCCAGTCCCCTCCCAGTGCCTCCCAGTCCCCTCCCAGTCCCCTCCCAGTCCCTCCCAGTCCCTCCCAGTCCCTCCCAGTGCCTCCCAGTCCCTTCCCCCAGCCCCCAGAACTTCCCCTTTGGGCTTCCCATGGGGGAGGGGCGGGGGGGGGGGCAGGAAAGGGGGTTTGGGGTCCCCTGGGGGGTTTGGGGGGGTCCTATGGGGGATTGGGGGGGGTTTAGGGGGGTCCTGGGTCCCCTATGGGGGGGTTGGGGGGGGTTTAGGGGGGTCCTGGGTCCCCTATGGGGGGGTTGGGGGAGTCTTATGGGTGGGGGGGCAGTGGGGGGGGGGTTAGGGGGGTCCTGGGTCCCCTCGGGGGTTTGGGGGGGTCCTGGGTCCCCTATGGGGGGGTCCTATGGGTGGGGGGGGCAGTGTGGGGGGGGTTTAGGGGGGTCCTGGGTCCCCTGTGGGGGGGTTTGGGGGGGTCCTATGGGTGGGGGGGGCAGTGGGGGGGGTTTAGGGGGGTCCTGGGTCCCCTATGGGGGGGTTGGGGGGGGTCCTAAGGGTGAGGGGGGGGTTTAGGGGGGTCCTGGGTCCCCTATGGGGGAGGTTGGGGGGGTCCTATGGGTGGGGGGGGTGTTTAGGGGGGTCCTGGGTCCCCTATGGGGGGGTTGGGGGGGGGTCCTATGGTTGGGGGGGGGGTTTAGGGGGGTCCTGGGTCCCCTATGGGGGGGTTGGGGGGGTCCTATGGGTGGGAGGGGGGGTTTAGGGGGGTCCTGGGTCCCCTAGGGGGGGGTTGGGGGGGGGGTCCTATGGGTGGCGGGGGCAGGGGTGGGGGGGTTTAAGGGGGGTCCTGGGTCCCCTATGGGGGGGTTGGGGGGGGTCCTATGGGTGGGGGGGGGTTTAGGGGGGTCCTGGGTCCCCTATGGGGGGGTTGGGGGGGGGTTTAGGGGGGTCCTGGGTCCCCTATAGGGGGGGTTGGGGGGGGTCCCTCTCTCACCCAGCAGCAGGAGGAGCCCGGGGGGCCCCATGGTGGCAGGAGAAGGGGCGGGGCTACCGGTAGCCACGCCCCCTCGCCCTTAGCCCCGCCCCCTTCCCTCTTAGCCCCGCCCCTCCACTAGCCCCGCCCCCCTCCAAGAGGCTCCAGCCTCCCCCAAGGGGTATTAGGGGGGTTAATTGCCCCCCAAGGCGGGGGTAATTAGTCCTAATGACCCATTAGCTGGTAAGGACGGTGTGTTAATTAGCTCTGAGTGCGGGTTAATTGGCCCTGGGAGGCACTGGGACTAGACTGGGAGGCATTGGGGGGGTGTTAGAGGGCACTGGGAGGCACTGGGGGGGTGTTAGAGGGCACTGGGAGGCACTGGGACTGGACTGGGAGGCACTGGGGGGATGTTAGAGAGGACTGGGAGGCACTGGGGGGGTGTTAGAGGGCACTGGGAGGCACTGGGGGGGTGTTAGAGGGCACTGGGAGGCACTGGGGGGTGTTAGAGGGCACTGGAGGCACTGGGGGGGTGTTAGAGGGTACTGGAGGCACTGGGGGGGTGTTAGAGGGTACTGGGAGGCACTGGGGGTGTTAGAGGGCACTGGGAGGCACTGGGGGGGTGTTAGAGGGCACTGGGAGGCACTGGGGGGTGTTAGAGGGTACTGGGAGGCACTGGAGGGTGTTAGAGGGCACTGGGAGGCACTGGGGGGTGTTAGAGGGCACTGGGAGGCACTGGGGGGTGTTAGAGAGGACTGGGAGGCACTGGGGGATGTTAGAGGGCACTGGGAGGCACTGGGGGGTGTTAGAGGGCACTGGAGGCACTGGGGGATGTTAGAGAGGACTGGGAGGCACTGGGGGGATGTTAGAGGGCACTGGGAGGCACTGGGGGGTGTTAGAGGGCACTGGGAGGCACTGGGGGGGTGTTAGAGGGCACTGGGAGGCACTGGGGGGTGTTAGAGGGCACTGGGAGGCACTGGGGGGGTGTTAGAGGGTACTGGGAGGCATTGGGGGGGTGTTAGAGGGCACTGGGAGGCACTGGGGGGTGTTAGAGGGCACTGGGAGGCACTGGGGGGGTGTTAGAGGGCACTGGGAGGCACTGGGGGGTGTTAGAGGGCACTGGGAGGCACTGGGGGGGTGTTAGAGGGCACTGGGAGGCATTGGGGGGGTGTTAGAGGGCACTGGGAGGCACTGGGGGGTGTTAGAGGGCACTGGAGGCACTGGGGGGTGTTAGAGGGCACTGGGAGGCATTGGGGGGGTGTTAGAGGGCACTGGGAGGCACTGGGGGGGTGTTAGAGGGCACTGGGAGGCACTGGGGGGTGTTAGAGGGCACTGGGAGGCACTGGGGGGTGTTAGAGGGCACTGGGAGGCACTGGGGGGTGTTAGAGGGCACTGGGAGGCACTGGGACTAGACTGGGAGGCACTGGGGGGTTGTTAGAGGGCAGTGGGAGGCACTGGGGGGGTGTTAGAGGGCAATGGGAGGCCCTGGGGGGTGTTAGAGGGCACTGGGACTAGACTGGGAGGGTGTTAGAGGGCACTGGGAGGCACTGGGACTAGACTGGGAGGCACTGGGGGGATGTTAGAGAGGACTGGGAGGCACTGAGGGGGTGTTAGAGGGCACTGGGAGGCACTGGCTGGGTGTTAGAGGGCACTGGGAGGCACTGAGACTAGACTGGGAGGCACTGGGGGTTGTTAGATGGCACTGGGAGGCACTGGGAGGCACTGGGACTAGACTGGGAGGCAGTGGGAGTGTGTTAGAGAGAAGTGGGAGGCACTGGGAGTGTGTTAGAGAGGACTGGGAGGCTCTGGGAAGGGACTGGGGGGCACTGGGAAGGGACTGGGGGGCACTGGGGGTGAGTTGGAGGCTCTGGGAAGGACTGGGGGGCACTGGGGGTGAGTTGGAGGCTCTGGGAAGGGACTGGGGGGCACTGGGAGGGGACTGGGAGGCACTGGGGGTGAGTTGGAGGCTCTGGGAAGGGACTGGGGGGCACTGGGGGTGAGTTGGAGGCTCTGGGAAGGGACTGGGGGGCACTGGGAAGGGACTGGGGGCACTGGGGGTGAGTTGGAGGCTCTGGGAAGGGACTGGGGGGCACTGGGGGTGAGTTGGAGGCTCTGGGAAGGGACTGGGGGGCACTGGGAGGGGACTGGGAGGCACTGGGGGTGAGTTGGAGGGACTGGGAGGCACTGGGGGTGAGTTGGAGGCACTGGGAAGGGACTGGGAGGCACTGGGGGTGAGTTGGAGGCACTGGGAAGGGACTGGGAGGCACTGGGGGTGAGTTGGAGGCGCTGGGAGGGGACTGGGAGGCTCTGGGAGGGAACTGGGAGGTCCTGGGTGGGTGCGAGTCGGAGGGGGCGGGGCCTGCGCGGGCCTCGCGCTCTGATTGGCTGCAGGGCGGGAGGTGGCGTGGCCAAGGGACCCGCGCGCGGTGGTCGCTGGGAGCGACGCGGCGGGGGTGGGCGGGGCCTGAGCTCACCCCGCGCTCTGATTGGTCGGAGCCGCAGGAAGGGGGCGGGGTCTCCCCGGGGCGCCGGCGCCGCGTGAGCGCGGGAAGCGGCCTCGTCTCTTCCCCTCAACGACCCCTGCGGACGGAACCATTAGCGGGTAACGGGGGGGGCGGGGGGTGAGGGACCATTGCCCGGTGGGGTGGGGGGGGGACGGACCCCCCCCACCTCCCGGTTCCCCCCGTCTCCCAGTGCCTCCCAGTCCCCCTAATCCCCTCCCAGTGCCTCCTAGTCCCCTCCCAGTTCTCTCCCATTCCTTCCCAGTGCCTCCCAGTCCCGTCCTGCCCTCTCCCAGTCCCCTCTAGTCTCCTCCCAGTCCCCCCCAATCCCTTCCCAGTGCCTCCCAGTGCCTCCTAATCCCCTCCCAGTCCCCCCTAATCCCCCCCAATCTCCTCCCAATCCCTTCCCAGTCCCCCCCAATCCCCTTCTAATCCCCCCCAATCCCCTCCTAATCCCTTCCTAGACCCCCCCAATCCCCTCTCAGTCCCTGCTAATCCCCTCCCATCCCCTCCCAGTCCCCCCATCCCCTCCCAGTCCCCTCCAATCCCCTCCCAGTCCCTCCCAGTCCCCTTCCAGTAACCCCCAGTCTGTCCTAATCCCCTCCCAGTGCCTCCCAGTCCCCCCTATCCCCCCCAATCCCCTCCCAGTGCCTCCCAGTCCCCCCCAATCCCCTCCCAGTGCCTCCCAGTCCCCCCATCCCCCCCAATCCCCTCCCAGTGCCTCCCAGTCCCCCCCAATCCCCTCCCAGTGCCTCCCAGTCCCCCCTATCCCCCCCTAATCCCCTCCAATCCCCCTCCAGTCCCCTCCAATCCCCCTCCAGTCCCCTCCAATCCCCCCCAATCCCCTCCCAATCCCCCCCAATCCCCTCCCAGTGCCTCCTAATCCCCTCCCAGTGCCTCCTAATCCCCTCCCAGTGCCTCCTAATCCCCTCCCAGTCCCCCCTATCCCCGCCTAATCCCGTCCAATCCCCCTCTAGTCCCCCCCAATCCCCCCCAATCCCCTCCCAGTGCCTCCCACTGCCTCCCAGTCTCCCCCAATCCCCTCCCAGTGCCTCCCAGTCCCCCATATCCCCTCCTAATCCCCTCCAATCCCCTCCCAGTCCCCCCTAATCCCCTCCAATCCCCCTCCAGTCCCCTCCAATCCCCCCCAATCCCCTCCAATCCCCTCCCAGTCCCCCCTAACCCCCTCTCTCCCCCCCTACCCCAGCCATGCCTCCCCCTCGCTGCTCCCGCTGCCCGCTCCCGGCCCGCCTGCTGCGCCCTCGCACCTCGGAGCGCCTGTGCGGCGCCTGCTTCGTGGCCGCCTTTGAAGCCGAGACCCTGCGAGCCGCCCTCACCCCTCCGGCTCCTCCAGCCGGCGCCTCGGTCGCCGTCGCCGCCTCGGGGGGCAAAGACTCCAGCGTCCTCGCCCACCTCCTCGTCCGCCTCGGCCATCGCCTCCCCTCACGCCACCGCCTCCTCCTGCTCTCGGTGGACGAGGGCATCGCCGGGTACCGGGAGGCGGCGCTGGACGCCGTGCGCCGCTCGCGCCGCTCGCTGCCCCTCGTCGTCCTCTCGCACCGCCAGCTCTTCGGTTGGAGCGTGGATGAAGTGGCCGGCGGGCTGGGCGGCCGCAGCCGCTGCACCTTCTGCGGCGTCTGGAGGCGCCAGGCGCTCGAGAGGGGGGCCAGGATGGTGGGCGCCGACTGGATCGCCACGGGTGAGGGGGCGGGGGGGGGGATGGGAGGGACTGGGAGGGGGTTAGAGGGGACTGGGAGGCACTGGGAGGCAATGGGAGGGGGTTAGAGGGCACTGGGAGGGGACTGGGAGGCACTGGGAGGGGGTTAGAGGGGATTGGGAGGCACTGGGAGGGGATTAGAGGGGACTGGGAGGCACTGGGAGGGGGTTAGGGGGGACTGGGAGGCACTGGGAGGGCGTTAGGGGGGACTGGGAGGCACTGGGAGGGGATTAGGAGGGACTAGAAAGGTTTTGGAGGGGACTGGGAGGCACTGGGAGGGGATTGGGAGGCACTGGGAGGGTGTTAGAGGGGACTGGGAGGCACTAGGGGGGATTAGGAGGCACTGGGAGGGGGTTAGAGGGGACTGGGAGGCACTGGGAGGGCGTTAGGGGGGACTGGGAGGCACTGGGAGGGGATTAGAGGGCACTGGGAGGCACTGGGAGGGGACTGGGAGGGACTACGAGGCACTGGGAGGGCGTTAGGGGGGACTGGGAGGCACTGGGAGGGGGTTAGAGGGGACTGGGAGGCACTGGGGGGGATTAGGAGGCACTGGGAGGGGGTTAGAGGGGACTGGGAGGCACTGGGGGGGATTAGGAGGCACTGGGAGGGGGTTAGAGGGGACTGGGAGGCACTGGGGGGGATTAGGAGGCACTGGGAGGGGGTTAGAGGGGACTGGGAGGCACTGGGAGGCACTGGGAGGGGACTGGGAGGCACTGGGAGGGTGTTAGAGGGGACTGGGAGGCACTGGGGGGGATTAGGAGGCACTGGGAGGGGGTTAGAGGGGACTGGGAGGCACTGGGGGGGATTAGGAGGCACTGGGAGGGGGTTAGAGGGGACTGGGAGGCACTGGGAGGGCGTTGGGGGGACTGGGAGGGGACTGGGAGGCACTGGGAGGGGATTAGAGGGGACTGGGAGGCACTGGGAGGGTGTTAGAGGGGAATGGGAGGTGACTGGGAGGGGGTTAGGAAGGACTGGGAGGTGCTGGGAGGGGATTGGGAGGGACTGGGGGGCACTGGGAGGGCTTTAGGGGGCACTGGGAGGGCACTGGGAGGGGACTGGGAGGGCACTGGGATGGCATTAGGGGGGACTGGGGAGCATTGGGAGGGGATTAGGAGCGACTGGGGGGCACTGGGAGAGCATTAAAAGGGACTGGAGGGCACTGGGAGGGTGTTAGAGGGCACTGGGAGGTAACTGGGAGGTAACTGGGAGGTAACTGGGAGGTAACTGGGAGCTGCAGGTCACAACGCCGACGACATCGCCGAGACGGTGCTGATGAATTTCCTGCGCGGGGACGTGGCCCGACTGCGGCGGGCGGCCACCGAGGCCACCGGGGACCCCACAGAGACCACGGAGGCCACCAGGGAGACCATGGAGACCACCAGGAACCCCGTGGAGACCACCAGGAACCCAGTGGAGACCATGGAGGCCACCGGGAACCCCATGGAGACCACTAGGAGCTCCATGGAGACCACCAAGAACTGCATGGAGACCACAGAGGCCACCAAGAACCCCATAGTGACTACCAAGGAGACCATGGAGGCCACCAAGAGCCCCATGGAGGACATCAGGAACTCCATGGAAACCACCAAGAACCCCATGGAGGCCACCAGGAACCCTGTGGTGACTACCAAGGAAACCACGGAGGCCACCAACAATCCTATGGAGACCATGGAGGCCACCAAGAACCCCGTGGAGGCCACCAAGAACCCCATGGAGACCATGGAGGCCACCAGGAACTCCGTGGAGACCACCAGGAACTCCATGGAGACCACCAAGAACCCCATGGAGACCACGGAGGCCACCAGGAACCCCATGGTGACTACCAAGGAGACCATGGAGGCCACCAAGAGCCCCGTGGAGACCACCAAGAACTCCAAGGACCCCATGGAGGCCACCAAGGACCCCGTGGAGGCCACCAGGAACCCCATGGAGGCCACCAAGAACCCCATGGAGACCATGGAGGCCACCAAGAACCCCATGAAGGCCACCAAGAACCCCATGGAGACCACAGAGGATCCTAAGAACCCCACGGAGGCCACCAGAAATCCCATGGTGACTACCAACGAGAGCACGGAGGCCACCAAGAACCCCATGGAGACCACCAGGAACCCCAAGAACCCTGTGGAGGCCACCAAGAACCCTATGAAGACCCCCAAGAACCCCTCAGGAACCCCCGCGAGCCCCATCGAGCCCCCTCCCGGGCTCCGTGGCTCCTCGCCGAGCCCGCTAGCCACCCAGGCCCCCGCGGTGGCCGCCCCGTGGCCCGCGGTGCCGCGCTGGAAGCCGCTGCGTCACGCCTACGAGAAGGACATCGTCCTCTACGCCTACCTGGAGGGCTTGGACTACGTGAGCACCGAGTGCGTCTACGCCCCCCAGGCCTATCGCGGCCACGCCAGGAGCCTCCTCAAGGATTTAGAAGCCACCCGGGCGGCCACGGTAGCCGCCTTGGGCCACTCGGGCCGCCGCTTGGCCGTGGCCACCCAGGTGGCCACCAAGAGCTTGGGGGCTTGTAGGAGATGCGGCTTCGCGGCCAGTCAGCCCCTCTGCAAGGCCTGCGTCCTCCTGGCCGCCCTGGAGAGGGGGCTACCACGGGTCGGGCTGGGCAAGCGGGCCGTGGAGATGGCCACCGGGCTCGCAGGAGCTTGGGAAGGGGCTGGTGGCCACCAGGATGGGGTTGGGGGCTACCAAGGCGATGGGGGGTGGGGCCACGGGGGGGGGTGGGCGATGCGGTTGTGGCCACGGGGGTGGTGGCCACCAAGGTGGTGGTCAAGGGGCTGGGAGCCAAGGGGCTGGTGGCCACCTAGGTGGTGGTCAAGGGGTTGGTGGCCACTGGGATGATGGTCAAGGGGCTGGTGGCCACCTAGGTGGTAGCCAAGGGGCTGGTGGCCACTGTGGTTGTAGCCATGGGGCTGGGAGCCAAGAGGCTGGTGGCCACTGGGATGATGGTCAAGGGACTGGTGGCCACCTAGGTGGTGGTCAAGGGGCTGGTGGCCACTGGGGTGATGGTCAAGGGGCTGGTGGTCACCTAGGTGGTGACCACAGGGCTGGTGGCCACTGTGGTTGTAGCCATGGGGCTGGTAGCCAAGGGGTTGGTGGCCACCAAGGTGGTAGCCACAGGGCTGGTGGCCACTGGGGTGATGGTCAAGGGGCCGGTGGCCACTGGGATGATGGTCAAGGGGCCGGTGGCCACTGTGGTTGTAGCCAAGGGGCTGGTGGCCACTGGGATGATGGTCAAGGGGCTGGTGGCCACCTAGGTGGTAGCCAAGGGGCTAGTGGCCGCTGGGATGATGGTCAAGGGGCTGGTGGCCACTGTGGTTGTAGCCAAGGGGCTGGTGGCCACTGGGGTGATGGTCAAGGGGCTGGTGGCCACTGTGGTTGTAGCCAAGGGGCCGGTGGCCACTGGGCTAGTGGTGGCCGCGAGGTGGAGGTGGAGGTGGTGGGCAGGGGGGGGCGGGAGGGGCTGCGGCGCCTGAGGGGGGTGGGGAGGGTGAGGGGAGCCCTGGACGTGTGGGACTTCTAGGGACTGGGGGCACTGGGAGGGACTGGGAGGGGACTGGGAGGCCCTGAGGGTCTGAGAGGGGAACTGGGAGATACTGGGAGGGGAACTGGGAGGTACTGGGAGGGGACTGGGAGGCCCTGAGGGACTGGGAGGAACTGGGAGGGGAACTGGGAGGCACTGAGGGTCTGAGAGGGGAACTGGGAGGTACTGGGAGGGGAACTGGGAAGGGAACTGGGAGGCACTGGGAGGCACTGAAGGTCTGAGAGGGGAACTGGGAGGCACTGGGAGGAACTGGGAGGGGAACTGGGAGGCACTGAGGGTCTGAGAGGGGAACTGGGAGGTACTGGGAGGGGAACTAGGAGGCCCTGAGGGACTGGGAAGGGAACTGGGAGGCACTGGGAAGGGAACCGGGAGGTACTGGGAGGGGAACTGGGAGGCCCTGAGAGCCTGAGAGGCAAACTGGGAGGTACTGAAGGTCTGAGAGGGGAACTGGGAGGGGAACTGGGAGGCTCTCAGGGCCTGAGAAGAGAACTGGGAGGTACTGGGAGGCACTAAGGGTCTGAGGGGGTAACTGGGAGGTACTGGGAAGGGGACTGGGAGGCACTGAGAGACTGGGAGGGGAACTGGGAGGCACTGAGGGTCTGAGAGGGGAACTGGGAGGCACTGGGAGGAACTGGGAAGGGAACTGGGAGGCACTGAGGGTCTGAGAGGGGAACTGGGAGGGGACTGGGAGGCCCTGAGGGCCTGAGAGGCGAACTGGGAGGGGACTGGGAGGTACTGGGAGGCCCTGAGAGGGGAACTGGGAGGCCCTGGGAGGGGCTCGGGGTGGACTGGGAGGGCGTGGGGGGGTCACTGGGAGGCGCTGCGGCTGTACGGGAACGAGGCCCCTCAATAAACGAGCTGTTAATGAGCTAATTATGCAAATTAAGGGAGGGGGGGAAGGGAGGGGAGGGGCGGAAATGGCGGGAGCGCGTCACGTGACCCCCGGCTGCGCGCGCGGCGCGGGCCGGTGACGTCACTTCCGGCGGGAGGGGGGGGGAAAGGGAAGGGAGGGGGGAGGGGGCAAGATGGCGGCGCCGCGGTTGGATCTGAGGGCCCTGAGGGAGCCGCTGGGGCTGGTGCGGGGCCTGCAGTGGGTGAGCGCCGGGGGGGGGGACTGGGAGGGCACTGGGAGCTACTGGGATCGGACTGGGAGGGAATGGGGGGGACTGGGGGGCACTGGGAGTGGTTTGAGGCCAACTGGAAGCTACTGGGATTGGACTGGGAGGGAATGGGGGGGACTGGGAGGGGATTGGAAAGGACTGGGGGGCACTGGGAGTGGTTTGAGACCAACTGGGAGTGGACTGGGAGCTACTGGGAGGGCACTGGGACCGACTGGGAGGGAATGGGGGGCACTGGGAGGGGATTGGAAGGGACTGGGGGGCACTGGGAGTGGTTTGAGGCCAACTGGGAGCTACTGGGATTGGACTGGGAGGGAATGGGGGGGACTGGGAGGGGATTGGAAAGGACTGGGGGGCACTGGGAGTGGACTGGGAGCTACTGGGATTGGACTGGGACCTACTGGGAGGGAATGGGGGGCACTGGGAGGGGATTGGAAAGGACTGGGGGGCACTGGGAGTGGTTTGAGACCAACTGGGAGTGGACTGGGAGCTACTGGGAGGGCACTGGGACCTACTGGGAGGGAATGGGGGGCACTGGGAGGGGATTGGAAGGGACTGGGGGGCACTGGGAGTGGACTGGGAGCTACTGGGAGCTACTGGGATGGGACTGGGCGGCACGGGGAAGGCACTGGGAGCCGAAATTCCATTTTTTTTCTCTGATTTCCCTCAAAATTCCAATTTTGAGTCAATTTTTCCCACCAGATCAGGTTTCTGGCAGCCAAAATTCCATTTTCTATCTCAGTTTCCCTCAAAATTCTAATTTTGAGTCATTTTCTTGCCCCCAAATCAATTTTTGGGGGTCAAAATTTAAATTTCTTCACTGATTTCCCTGAAAATTCTATTTTTAAGTCATTGTTTTGCCCCCAAATTCAATTTTTAGGATCAAAACTCCAATTTCTTCTTCAATTTTCTTCAAAATTCTATTTTTGAGTCATTTTCTTGCCCCCAAATCAATTTTTGGGTGTCAAAATTCCAATTTCTTCTTCAATTTCCCTCAAAATTCTAATTTTGAGTCATTTTCTTGCCTCCCAATCAATTTTTGGGGGTCGAGATTCCAATTTCTTCTCTGATTTCTCTCAAAATTCCAACTTTGAGTCATTTTTTTTGGTTCGAGGTCCCATTTTTACCTCGTTTCCTCCTCAAATCTCGACTTCAAGTGACGGTTTTTGCCCCCAACTTCAATTTTTGGGCTTGAAATTCCGATTTTTATCTCGTTTTTTTCCCCCGAGCTCCAATTTGGGGTCGAGTTTTGCCCTCCCGGTGGGTTTTTTGGGGGTGAAACTCGCGGTTTTGGTTCTTCTCCCCCCAGTTCTTCTCCATCTTCGCCTTCGCCACCTGCGGGGGCTACTCCGGGAGCGTCTCCTTCCTCGTCAGCTGCGGCGGCCGAGCCAACGCCAGCGTCTCCGCCTCCTTCTCCTACCCCTTCCGGTGAGGGCCAGGGGGAGAAGGTCCTGGAGCTCCAAGGAGGAAAGGTCTAGGGGGAGAAGGTCCTGGAGCTCCAAGGAGGAAAGGTCTAGGGGGAGAAGGTCCACGAGGTCCACGAATTCCAGGGGGAGAAGGTCCTGGAGCTCCAAAAAGGAAAGGTTTAGGGGCAGAAGGTCCAGGGGTAGGAGATCCAGGAGCTCCAGGGGGAGAAGGTCCAAGGAGAGAAGGTCCAAGGAGAGAAGGTCCAAGGAGAGAAGGTCTAAGGAGAGCAGGACCAGGAGATCCAGGGGGAGAAGGTTCAAGGAGAGCAGGACCAGGAGCTCCAGGGGGAGAAGGTCCAAGTAGAGCAGGACCAGGAGCTCCAGGGGGAGAAGCTCCAGGGGGAGAAGCTCCAGGGGGAGAAGCTCCAGGGGGAGAAGCTCCAGGAGCTCCAGGGTGAGAAGCTCTAGGAGGTCCAAGAGTTCCAGGGCGAGAAGGTCCAGGGGGAGAAGGTCCAGGAACTCCATGAGGAAAAGGTCCAGGGGGAGAAGGTCCAGAAGGTCCAGGAGCTCCAGGGGGAGAAGGTCCAGGAGCTCTGGGGTGAGAAGGTCCAGGGGGAGAAGGTCCAGAAGGTCCAGGAGCTCCAGGGGGAGAAGGTCCAGGAGCTCTGAGGTGAGAAGGTCCAGGGGGAGAAGGTCCAGAAGGTCCAGGAGCTCCAGGGGGAGAAGGTCCAAGGAGAGCAGGACCAGGAGCTCCAGGGGGAGAAGCTCCAAGGGGAGAAGCTCCAGGAGCTCCATGGGAGAAGGTCCATGGGGAGCAGGTCCAGGCTGTCCCGCCGCTCTGGGAAGAGGGGTGGGGAACACCTGGAGGTCCCGGGAGGTCCCGGGAGGTCCTCGAGCCGCCTGCTGCCCCCAGGTTGAACGAGGCGACCTTCTGGCCCTCGCTGCCCTCCGTGTGCAACCAGACGTGGCGGCAGGACGTGCGCCTGGTGGGCGACTTCTCCTCGGCGGCGCAGTTCTTCGTGGCCGTGGCCGTCCTGGCCTTCCTGGCCAGCATGGCCGCCCTCGGCGTCTACCTGGCCCTGCTGGCCCTCTACCGCCGCGGGGACACCAAGCTGCCCCTCCTGGTGAGGCCCCCGGGGTCCTCCTCCACCTTGGGGTCCTCCTCCTCCTCCACCTTGGGCTTCTTCTCTATCTCCTTGGGCTTCTTCTCTACTTTCTTGGGTTCCTTCTCTACCTTGGGCTCCTCCTCCTCCACCTCCTTGAGCTTCTTCTCCACCTCCTTGGGTTCCTTCTCCTCCACCTCCTTGGGTTCCTCCACCTCCACCTCCTTGGGCTTCTTCTCCATCTCCTTGAGCTTCTCCTCTACCTCCTTGGGTTCCTCCACCTTGGGTTCCTCCTTCTCTTCCACCTTGGGGTCCTCCTCCTCCACCTTGGGGTCCTCCTCCTCCTCCACCTTGGGGTCCTCCTCCTCCTCCACCTTGGGGTCCTCCTCCTCCTCCACCTCCTTGGGCTTCTTCTCTACCTCCTTGGGCTTCTTCTCCACTTTCTTGGGTTCCTTCTGTACCTTGGGCTTCTCCTCCTCCACCTCCTTGAGCTTCTTCTCCACCTCCTTGGGCTTCTTCTCCACCTCCTTGGGTTCCTTCTCCTCCACCTCCTTGGGTTCCTCCACCTCGGGTTTCTTCTCCACCTTGGGTTCTTCCTTCTCCATCTCCTTGAACTTCTCCTCCACCTCCTTGGGCTTCTTCTCCACCTCCTTGAGCTTCTCCTCTACCTCCTTGGGTTCCTCCACCTTGGGTTCCTCCTCCTCCTCCACCTTGGGTTCCTCCTCCTCCACCTTGGGTTCCTCCTCCTCCACCTTGGGGTCCTCCTCCTCCTCCACCTTGGGGTCCTCCTCCTCCTCCACCTTGGGGTCCTCCTCCTCCACCTTGGGGTCCTCCTCCTCCTCCACCTTGGGTTCCTCCTCCTCCACCTCCTTGGGCTTCTTCTCTACCTCCTTGGGCTTCTTCTCTACCTCCTTGGGCTTCTTCTCCACTTTCTTGGGTTCCTTCTCTACCTTGGGCTCCTCCTCCTCCACCTCCTTGAGCTTCTTCTCCACCTCCTTGCGTTCCTCCTCCACCTCCTTGGGTTCCTCCTCCTCCACCTCCTTGGGTTCCTCCTCCTCCACCTCCTTGGGTTCCTCCACCTCGGGCTTCTTCTCCACCTTGGGTTCTTCCTTCTCCATCTCCTTGGGCTTCTCCTCCACCTCCACCTCCTTGGGCTTCTCCTCCACCTCCACCTCCTTGGGCTTCTTCTCCATCTCCTTGAGCTTCTCCTCTACCTCCTTGGGTTCCTCCACCTTGGGTTCCTCCTTCTCTTCCACCTTGGGGTCCTTCTCTTCCATCTTGGGGTCCTTCTCTTCCACCTTGGGGTCCTCCTCCTCCTCTTTCTTGGGCTTCTCCTCCTTCTTGGGTTTCTTCTCCACCTCCTTGAGCTTCTCCTCCAGCCTGAGCTCCTCCTCCTCCTCCTTGGGTTCCTCCACCTCGGGTTCCTCCTCAGGCTTCTTCTCCACCTTGGGTTCTTCCTTCTCCATCTCCTTGAGCTTCTCCTCCACCTCCTTGGGTTCCTTCTCCTCCACCTCCTTGGGTTCCTTCTCCTCCACCTCCTTGGGTTCCTTCTCCTCCACCTCCTTGGGTTCCTTCTCCTCCACCTCCTTGGGTTCCTTCTCCTCCACCTCCTTGGGCTCCTCCACCTCCTTGGGCTCCTTCTCCACCTCCTTGGGCTCCTTCTCAATCCTGGTCTTCTCTCTCCATCCATCTTGGTCTTCTCTATCCATCCATCTTTCTTCTTTTCCTCCTGGTCTTCTCCTTCTTGGTCTCCTCCCTCCATCCACCTTGGTCTTCTCCATCCACCCATCCTCCTTCCTTCCCTCCTGGTCTCCTCCTTCTCTCCATCCTGGTCTTCTCCATCCACCCCTCCCTTGCCCTGTGGGTTGGGGTCCTCCTGGAGGACGTTGAGGTCCATAACCACCCCCCTTCTTCTCTCTCCCTGCTGCCGTGGACAGGACACCACGTAAGTGCCCTCCTCCTCCTTTTGGGGTCCACCTCATGGACCTTGAGGTCCACCACCCTTATCTTCTCCACCCACCACATTTTGGGGTCCAAACCTTGGGATTTGAGGTCCAAACCTTGGGATTTGAGGTCCTATCCAGTGGGATTTGAGGTCCACCTCATGGATCTTGAGGTCCACCACCCTTTTGTTCTCCACCCACCACATTTTGGGCTCCAAACCTTGGGGTTTGAGGTCCAAACCTTGGGATTTGAGGTCCTATCTAGTGGGATTTGAGGTTCACCTCATGGATTTTGAGGTCCACCACCCTTATCTTCTCCCACCACCACATTTTGAGGTCCAGACCTTGGGATTTGAGGTCCAAACCTTGGGATTTGAGGTCCTATCTAGTGGGATTTGAGGTCCACCTCATGGATCTTGAGGTCCACCACCCTTATCTTCTCCACCCACCACATTTTGGGGTCCAAACCTTGGGATTTGAGGTCCAAACCTTGGGATTTGAGGTCCTATCCAGTGGGATTTGAGGTTCACCTCATGGATCTTGAGGTCCACCACCCTTATCTTCTCCCCCCACCTCATTTTGGGGTCCCAACCTTGGGATTTGAGGTCCAAACCTTGGGCTTTGAGGTCCTATCTAGTGGGATTTGGGGTCCTCCTCATGGATCTTGAGGTCCACCACCCTTCTCTTCTCCACCCACCTCATTTTGGAGTCCAAACCTTGGGATTTGAGGTCCAAACCTTGGGATTTGAGGTCCAAACCTTGAGATTTGAGGTCCACCACCCTTGTTTTCTCCGCTCACCTCCTCTGGGGGTTGTCCCCGTGTCCCCTTGCAGGACTTCCTGGTCAGCGGGGCCTTCTCCTTCCTGTGGCTGGTGAGCTCCTGCGCCTGGGCCAAGGCCCTGACCGACGTGAAGACCTCGACGGCGGCTCCGCTGCCCGAGTGCCGCCCCCCCGGCGCCTCCTGCTTCCCGGCGGGAGTCACCTCCATGGGGTCCCTCAACGTCTCCGTGGTGGGTTCCCAGGGACCTGAGGGGCTGAGGGACAGCGGGGGGCGGGGTGAGGAGCCTCTGGAGGAAGCCGAGGGGTTGGGGGACCTTGAGGGACCTCTTGGAGAACCCAAGAGGTTGAGGGACATAAAGGAGCCTCTTGGAGAAACCAAGGGGTTGAGGAACCTCTTGGAGAACCCAAGGGGTTGAGGGACCTTGAGGAGCCTCTTGAGGAACCCAAGGGGCTGAGGAACCTCTTGGAGAACCCAAGCGGCTGAGGAACCTCTTGGAGAACCCAAGGGGTCGAGGAACCTCTTGAGGAGCCTCTTGGAGAACCCAAGGGGTTGAGGGACCTTGAGGAACCTCTTGGAGAACCCAAGGGGCTGAGGAACCTGTTGGAGAACCCAAGGGGCTGAGGAACCTCTTGGAGAGGCCAAGGGGCTGAGGAACCTTGAGGAACCTCTTGAGGAACCCAAGGGGTTGAGGGACGTTTTGGAGAACCCAAGGGGCTGAGGGACCTCTTGGAGAACCCAAGGGGCTGAGGGACCTTGAGGAACCTCTTGAAGAACCCAAGGGGCTGAGGAACCTCTTGGAGAACCCAAGGGGTTGAGGGACCTTGAGGAACCACTTGGAGAGCCCAAAGGGTTGAGGAACTTCTTGAGGAACCCAAGGGACCTTGAGGAACCTCTTGAGGAACCTCTTGGAGAACCCAAGGGGTTGAGGGACCTCTTGGAGAACCCAAGGGGTCGAGGAACCTCTTGAGGAACCCAAGGGGTCGAGGGACCTTGAGGAGCCTCTTGGAGAACCCAAGGGGTTGAGGGACCTTGAGGAACCTCTTGGAGAACCCAAGGGGCTGAGGGATCTCTTGGAGAAGCCAAAGGCTTGAGGAACCTCTTGGAGAACCTCTTGAGGAGCCCAAGGGTTGAGGAACCTCTTGGGGAACCCAAGGGGTTGAGGAACCTCTTGGAGAAGCCAAGGGATTGAGGAACCTCAAGGAACCTCTTGGAGAATCCAAGGGATTGAGGAACCTCTTGGAGAACCTCTTGAGGAGCCCAAGGGTTGAGGAGCCTCTTGGAGAAGCCAAGGGGTTGGGGGACCTTGAGGAACCTCTTGGGGAACCCAAGGGGTTGAGGAACCTCAAGGAACCTCTTGGAGAACCCAAGGGATTGAGGGACCTCTTGGAGAACCCAAGGGATTGAGGGACCTTGAGGAACCTCTTGAGGACCCCAAGGGGCTGAGGGACCTCTGGAAGCTTCTCCGTGGCCCGTGGTGGTGGGTGGGGCCGGCGAGTAGGAGCTCCGGAGGCCCTCGTGGTGACCTCCAACCTCTTCCATCCCATCTCCTAGATCTTGGGCTTCCTCAACCTCATCCTCTGGCTTGGCGGCTCCTGGTTCGTCTACAAGGAGACCCATTTCCACCGCCCGGCGCCTCCGTCTCCTCCCACCGCCACGCCGGGTGCCATGTGACCCCCCCCCACGGTGTCCACGTCCCCCCCACCGCTTTCCTCACCATCTCCGAGGTCTTCTCCAAGGAGGTGCCACCTCCTGGGCTGCTCGGGTTCTTCTGGCTTTCCATTTGGGGCTTCTCCGAGGGGTTTCCAAGGTCCTCGGGGCCAAACGGGTGCTGGGGGGGGGGGGGGTTGGGGTCTTCCGGGTGGCTTGGGGTCTTCTGGTTGAGGTCAAAGTCTTCAGGTTGGGGCCTGGGGTCTTCTGGTTGAGGTCTAAGTCTTCTGGTTGGGGCCTGGGGTCTTCTGGTTGAGGTCAAAGTCTTCAGGTTGGGGCCTGGGGTCTTCTGGTTGGGGTTTGGGGTCTTCTGGTTGAAGGTCAAGGTCCTCCAATTGGGTCAAGGTCTTCTGGTTGAGGCCTGGGGTCTTCTGGTTGAGGCCTGGGGTCTTCTCGTTGAGGTCGAAGTCTTCTGGTTGAAGGTCAAGGCTCTCCAGTTGGGTCAAGGTCTTCTGGTTGGGGTCTGGGGTCTTCTGGTTGGGGCCTGGGGTCTTCCGGTTGGGGCCTGGGGTCTTCCGGTTGAAGGTCAAGGCTCTCCAGTTGGGTCAAGGTCTTCTGGTTGGGGCCTGGGGTCTTCTGGTTGAGGCCTGGGGTCTTCTGGTTGAAGGTCAAGGCTCTCCAGTTGGGTCAAGGTCTTCTGGTTGGGGCCTGGGGTCTTCTGGTTGGGGCCTGGGGTCTTCCGGTTGGGTCAAGGTCTTCTGGTTGAGGTCTGGGGCCTTCTGGTTGAAGGTCAAGGCTCTCCAGTTGGGTCAAGGTCTTCTGGTTGGGGCCTGGGGTCTTCCAGTTGAGATCAGGATCTTCCAGTTGGGTTGGGCGTCTTCCAGTTGAGATCAGGGTCTTCTGGTTGAAGGTCAAGGCCCTCCAGTTGGGTCAAGGTCTTCCGGTTGACATCAGGGTCTTCCAGTTGGGTTGGGCGTCTTCCAGTTGACATCAGGGTCTTCCAGTTGGCTCCCGTTGCCCCCCAGTGGCCGTCTTGCTCCTCTTCCACTTGTCTCCTCAAAGCCCGTTGCCCCCCAGGGGCCGCGGTGGCCGCCTGGACCTCCTCCAGCGCCCGCCCTGGTCCTCCTCCACCTCCTCCACGCCCGCTGGAGCGCCGTGTCCCCCCGGCGGCCATCTTGCCTCCTCCCCCTGTCCCCCCCGGTGGGTGGTGGGACCCATCCCGACGTCCCCTCGGGGCCACCGACGCGTCCCCACCCCCCGCTCGCCTGCGACTCCAAAAATAAAGTGACTCCTTCTTGTAGATCGCGGGGGGTCGGACGACCCCAAAATCTCCTTTTCGGACCCCAAATCCCCCTCAAGACCCCAAAAATCCCCATTTCTGTCCCCAAATCCCCCTCAAGACCCCAAAAATCCGCATTTCTGCCCCCAAATCCCCCTCAAGACGCCAAAAATCTCCATTTCTGCCCCCAAATCCCCCTCAAGACACCAAAAATCTCCATTTCTGCCCCCAAATCCCCCTCAAGACCCCAAAAATCTCCATTTCTGCCCCAAAATCCCCATTTCTGCCCCCAAATCCCCCTCAAGACCCCAAAAATCTCCATTTCTGACCCCAAATCCCCCTCAAGACCCCAAAATCCCCATTTCTGTCCCCAAATCCCCCTCAAGACCCCAAAAATCCGCATTTCTGCCCCCAAATCCCCCTCAAGACGCCAAAAATCTCCATTTCTGCCCCAAAATCCTCATTTCTGCCCCCAAATCCCCCTCAAGACCCAAAAAATCTCCATTTCTGACCCAAAATCCCCATTTCTGCCCCCAAATCCCCCTCAAGATGCCAAAAATCTCAATTTCTGCCCCCAAATCCCCCTCAAGACCCCAAAATCCCCATTTCTGTCCCCAAATCCCCCTCAAGACCCCAAAAATCCCCATTTCTGTCCCCAAATCCCCCTCAAGACGCCAAAAATCCCCATTTCTGCCCCCAAATCCCCCTCAAGATGCCAAAAATCTCCATTTCTGCCCCAAAATCCCCCTCAAGATGCCAAAAATCCCCATTTCTGACCGAAATCCCCCTCAAGATGCCAAAAATCCCCATTTCTGCCCCAAATCCCCCTCAAGATGCCAAAAATCCCCATTTCTGCCCCAAATCCCCCTCAAGACGCCCAAAATCTCCATTTCTGCCCCCAAATCCCCATTTCTGCCCCCAAATCCCCCTCAAGACCCCAAAAATCTCCATTTCTGCCCCCAAATCCCCCTCAAGACCCCAAAATCCCCATTTCTGTCCCCAAATCCCCCTCAAGACCCCAAAAATCCCCATTTCTGCCCCCAAATCCCCCTCAAGACGCCAAAAATCCCCATTTCTGACCCAAAATCTCCATTTCTGTCCCCAAATCCCCCTCAAGACCCCCAAAATCTCAATTTCTGACCCAAAATCCCCATTTCTGCCCCCAAATCCCCCTCAAGACGCCAAAAATCTCTATTTCTGACCTAAAATCCCCATTTCTGCCCCCAAATCCCCCTCAAGACGCCAAAAATCTCCATTTCTGACCCAAAATCTCCATTTCTGCCCCCAAATCCCCCTCAAGACGCCAAAAATCTCCATTTCTGACCCAAAATCCCCATTTCTGCCCCCAAATCCCCCTCAAGACGCCAAAAATCTCCATTTCTGACCCAAAATCCCCATTTCTGCCCCCAAATCCCCCTCAAGACGCCAAAAATCTCCATTTCTGCCCCCAAATCCCCATTTCTGACCCCAAATCCCCCTCGATTTCCCGCCATCCTGCTGGCGGCGCTAGGACCCAGCGGACCCCGCGGGTTTCCCTTTTCCCGCCTTTTCCCGCCGCTTCCGCCCGGCGTGGCGCGGTGACCTCACTTCCTCGCTCTGCGCATGCGCGGCGGCGGCGGCGGCGCTGCCAGGAAGGGGGCGTGGCCTGGCCCTTCGCGTCACTTCCGCTTCCGGTTGTTTGGAGCGCGGGAGGCCCCGCGTGGAGCTGAGGGAGAGCATGCGGCCTGGTGGGAACTGGGAGGCACTGGGAGGGACTGGGAGGGACTGGGAAGGGGCTCGAGGGGACTGGGAGGGAGGGGAGGGGGGTAGGAGGGACGGGGGGGGGCTGGGAGGGCGCTGGGATGGGAATAAAGGGCACGGGGGGGCGACTGGGATGGACTGGGGGGGACTGGGATGGACTGGGGGCAACTGGGAGGCCACTGGGAGCAACTGGGAGGGCACTGGGGGCAACTGGGAGAGGGACTGGGGGGACTGGGAGGCACTGGGAGGGGTTGCAGCGGACTGGGAGGGCTGTAGGGGGGAACTGGGATGGGAGGAGGGGGGCACTGGGAGGGAGGGGTGGGTCGAACTGGGAATACTGGGAGGGAACGGGAGGCTCCAGCGGCTCCTCCCAGTGCTCCCAGTAAGCCCAGTTTGCGGCTCCGCAGGGTTCAGCCCCCGGGGGGGACGCGGGGGCCGCGGCGGCTTCCGCGGGGGCCGAGGTGAGACCAGTGCTCCCAGTCTGGCGGGACTGGGGGCCCCCCCAGTGCTCCCAGTTGCCCCTCTGGGCCTCCCAGTACCCCCCCCCACCCCTTCCCAGTGCTCCCAGTTCCCCCAGAGCCCGTTCCCAGTGCTCCCAGTCCCTCGTAGCCTGTTCCCAGTCCCCCAGAGCCCATTCCCAGTGCTCCCAGTCTATCCCAGTCCCCTCCCAGTGCTCCCAGTCCCCTCCCAGTCCCCCCATAGCCTGTTCCCAGTGCTCCCAGTCCCCCCATAGCCCATTCCCAGTGCTCCCAGTCCCCTCCGTAGCCCGTTCCCAGTGCTCCCAGTCCCCCCCTTAGCCCATTCCCAGTGCTCCCAGTCTATCCCAGCCCCCTCCCAGTGCTCCCAGTCCCCCATAGCCCGTTCCCAGTGCTCCCAGTTGACCCGGTGTCCCCCCCGCAGGCGGCACCCTGGGCCGGGGGGGTCCCCGTGGCGGGGCCGGGGGCTCGCGGGGCCGGGGGGGCCCGAGGGGCGGTGGCCGCGGTGGCCGCGGCGGCTTCCGAGGGGGCCGCAAAGTGACCGTGGAGCCGCATCGGCACGAAGGTGGGAGCGCTATAGGGGCTCTATAGGGTCCCTATGGGGTCTCTGTGGGGTCCCTGCGGGTCCTGTGGGGTCTCTATGGGGTCTCTGTGGGGTCTCTATGGGGTCCCTGGGGGCACTATGGGGTCTCTATGGGGTCTCTATAGGTACTATGGGGTATTTGGGGGTGCTGTGGGTACCCTATGAGGTCTCTATGGGGTCCCCGGGGGTGCTATGGGGTTTCTATGGGGTCCCTGGGGGCGCTGTGGGATCTCTATGTGGTCTTTGGGGTCCCTATGGGGTCCCCATGGGCACTATGGGGTAGCTATGGAGTTTCTATGGGCGCTATGGGGTCTCTGAGATTTCTATGGGGTCTCTGACATCTCTATGGGGTCTCTATAGGTGCTATGGGGTCTCTGTGGGGTCCCCGGGGTCTCTGTGGGGTCCCCGGGGGCGCTATGAAGTCTCTATGGGGTCCCTGAGGGCGCTGTGGGGTCTCTATGGGGTCCCTGGGGGCACTTTAGGGTCCCCGTGGGGTCCCTATGGGGTCCTTGGGGTTCCTATGAGGTCCCTGTGGGGTCCCTATGGGATCTGTGGGTCCCTGTGCAGTCCCTATGAGGTTTGGGGGTCCATGTGGGGTCCCTATGGGTCCATGTGAGGTTGTTATGGGGTCTATGGAGTCTCTTTAGGTGGTATGGAGCCTCTATGGGGTCCCTGGGGTCTCTTTGGGGTCTCGGGGGGCGCTATGGGGTCTCTATGGGGTCTCTATAGGCACTGTGAGGTCTTTGGGGGGTCCCCGGGGTCTCTGTGGGGTCTCTATAGGGTCCCCGGGGGTTCTATGGGAGTTCTATGAGCCCTGTGGGGTCCCTCTGGAGTTCCTATGGGGTGTGTGGGTCCATGTGGGGTTCCTATAGGGTTTGGGATTCCCTATAGGGTTCCTATGGGGTTTGGGGGGTCCCTATGGGGTTGCTATGTGTTCCTATGGGGTTTGGGGGTCCCTATGGGGTTTGTGGGTTCCTATGGGTCTGTATGGGGTGGCTATGGGGTCCCTATGGGGTTTGTGGGGGGTCCCTCTGGTGTTTGGGGGGTCCCTATGGGGTCCCTCTGGGGTTTGGGGGGGTCCCTATGGGGTTTTGGGGGGTCCCCGTGGGGTGTGGGGGACCCCGTGGGGTGTGGGGGTCCCCGTGGGGTGTGGGGGTCACTGTGGGGCGTGGGGCGCAGGCGTGTTCATCTGCCGGGGGAAGGAGGACGCGCTGGTGACGCGGAACCTGGTGCCGGGGGAGTCGGTGTACGGCGAGAAACGCATCAGCGTGGAGGTACTGGGAGCACTGGGAGGTACTGGGAGGGACTGGGAGGCTGTAGGTGTCCACGGTGGCATCTCCAAGCTTGAAGGCACCACCAGGACCTTCTCAGATCTCCTCCAGCTCCATACTGGTGGCACCGGGAGGCTGTAGGTGTCCATGATGGTGACTTCAACCTTGAAAGCACCATGAGGACCTTCTCAGATCTCCTCCAGTTCCATACTGGGAGCACTGGGAGGCTGTAGGTGTCCATGGTGGCATCTCCAAGCTTGAAGGCACCACCAGGACCTTCTCAGATCTCCTCCAGCTCCATACTGGTGGCACTGGGAGGCTGTAGGTGTCCATGGTGGCATCTCCAAGCTTGAAGGCACCATGAGGACCTTCTCAGATCTTCTCCAGCTCCATACTGGGGGCACTGGGAGTGCTGGGAGTTGGTAGTGGGAGGCTGTAGGTGTCCATAGTGGCGTCTCCAAGCTTGAAGGCACCACGAGGACCTTCTCAGATGTCCTCTAGCTCCATATTGGGAGCACTGGGAGGCTGTAGGTGTCCATGGTGGCATCTCCAAGGTTGAAGGCACCACCAGGACCTTCTCAGATCTCCTCCAGCTCCATATTGGTGGTACTGGGAGTACTGGGAGCTGGCACTGGGAGGCTGTAGGTGTCCATGGTGGCATCTCCAAGCTTGAAGGCACCATGAGGACCTTCTCAGATCTTCTCCAGTTCCATACTGGTGGCACTGGGAGGCTGTAGGTGTCCATAGTGGCATCTCCAAGCTTGAAGGCACCATGAGGACCTTCTCAGATCTCTTCCAGCTCCACACTGGTGGCACTGGGAGGCTGTAGGTGTCCGTGATGGTGACTTCAGGCTTGAAGGCACCATGAGGACCTTCTGAGATGTTCTCCAGCTCCATACTGGTGGCACTGGGAGGCTGTAGGTGTCCATAGTGGCATCTCCAAGCTTGAAGGCACCATGAGGACCTTCTCAGATCTCCTCCAGCTCCATACTGGTGGCACTGGGAGTACTGGGAGCTGGCACTGGGAGGCTGTAGATGTCCATGATGGTGACTTCAAGCTTGAAGGCACCGTGAGGACCTTCTCAGATGTCCTCTAGCTCCATACTGGTGGCACTGGGAGTACTGGGAGCTGGTACTGGGAGGCTGTAGGTGTCCATGATGGTGACTTCAAGCTTGAAGGCCCCACCAGGACCTTCTCAGATCTCCTCCAGCTCCATACTGGTGGCACTGGGAGGCTGTAGGTGTCCATGGTGGCGTCTCCAAGCTTGAAGGCACCATGAGGACCTTCTCAGATCTCCTCCAGTTCCATACTGGTGGCACTGGGAGTACTGGGAGCTGGCACTGGGAGGCTGTAGGTGTCCATGGTGGCATCTGCAAGCTTGAAGGCACCATGAGAACCTTCTCAGATCTCCTCCAGCTCCATATTGGGAGCACTGGGAGGCTGTAGGTGTCCATGGTGGCATCTCCAAGCTTGAAGGCACCATGAGGACCTTCTCAGATCTCCTCCAGCTCCATACTGGGGGCACTGGGAATACTGGGAGCTGGTAGTGGGAGGCTGTAGGTGTCCATAGTGGCGTCTCCAAGCTTGAAGGCACCATGAGGACCTTCTCAGATCTCTTCCAGCTTCATACTGGGAGCACTGGGAGGCTGTAGGTGTCCATGATGGTGACTTCAAGCTTGAAGGCACCACGAGGACCTTCTCAGATGTCCTCCAGCTCCATACTGGTGGCACTGGGAGTACTGGGAGCTGGTACTGGGAGGCTGTAGGTGTCCATGATGGTGACTTCAAGCTTGAAGGCCCCACCAGGACCTTCTCAGATCTCCTCCAGCTCCATACTGGTGGTACTGGGAGTACTGGGAGCTGGCACTGGGAGACTGTAGGTGTCCATGGTGGCATCTCCAAGCTTGAAGGCACCACCAGGACCTTCTCAGATCTTCTCCAGCTCCATCCTGGTGGCACTGGGAGTACTGGGAGCTGGTACTGGGAGGCTGTAGGTGTCCATGGTGGCATCTCCAACCTTGAAGGCACCATGAGGACCTTCTCAGATCTCCTCCAGCTCCATACTGGTGGGACTGGGAGGCTGTAGGTGTCCATGGTGGCATCTCCAAGCTTGAAGGCACCATGAAGACCTTCTCAGATCTTCTCCAGTTCCATACTGGTGGCACTGGGAGGCTGTAGGTGTCCATGATGGTGACTTCAAGCTTGAAGGCACCACGAGGACCTTCTCAGATGTCCTCCAGCTCCATACTGGTGGCACTGGGAGTACTGGGAGCTGGTACTGGGAGGCTGTAGGTGTCCATGATGGTGACTTCAAGCTTGAAGGCCCCACCAGGACCTTCTCAGATCTCCTCCAGCTCCATACTGGTGGTACTGGGAGTACTGGGAGCTGGCACTGGGAGACTGTAGGTGTCCATGGTGGCATCTCCAAGCTTGAAGGCACCACCAGGACCTTCTCAGATCTTCTCCAGCTCCATACTGGTGGCACTGGGAGTACTGGGAGCTGGTACTGGGAGGCTGTAGGTGTCCATGGTGGCATCTCCAACCTTGAAGGCACCATGAGGACCTTCTCAGATCTCCTCCAGCTCCATACTGGTGGGACTGGGAGGCTGTAGGTGTCCATGGTGGCATCTCCAAGCTTGAAGGCACCATGAAGACCTTCTCAGATCTTCTCCAGTTCCATACTGGTGGCACTGGGAGGCTGTAGGTGTCCATGATGGTGACTTCAAGTTTGAAGACACCACAAGGACCTTCTCAGATCTTCTCCAGCTCCATACTGGGAGCACTTGAAGGCTGTAGATGTCCATAACGGTGACTTCAAGGTTGAAGGCACCACGAGGACCTTCTCAGATCTCCTCCAGCTCCATCCTGGTGGCACCGGGAGGCTGTAGGTGGCCACCGTGGTGGCCCGAGGTGGCCGTGGGAGGTCCTGGCCGGGGGGTGACCCCTCTCTCCGTGTCCCCCCGCCCCAGGACGGTGACACCAAGGTCGAGTACCGCGCCTGGAACCCCTTCCGCTCCAAGTTGGCCGCCGCCATCTTGGGGGGCATCGACCAGATCCACATCCGGCCCGGGGCCAAGGTCCTCTACTTGGGCGCCGCCTCGGGGACAACCGTGTCCCACGTCTCCGACATCGTCGGGCCGGTAAGACGGTGGTGGGACACCAGGACGGGGCTGGGAACCTCCGGGAATGGCCTGGAGGTGGCATCTCCACGGGGTTTGTGGTCATGGAGAGGTTGGAGAGCAGGAATTGTCCTCGGGGGTGGTTGCTCCATGTCCCTGGAGATGTTTTCCACTCCAAGAAGTCCAAGAACTTCCCCATGGGTGGTGGTTCCGTGTCCTTGGAGACGTTCTCCGTGTCTTTGAGGATCTTCTCCACGTCCCTGGAGATGTTCTCCACCCCAAGAGCTCCAAGAACATCCCCATGGGTGGTGGTTCCACGTCCCTGGAGACGTTCTTCACGTCCTTGAGGATCTTCTCCACGTCCCTGGAGATGTTCTCCACTCCAAGAACTCCAAGAACGTCCCCATGGGTGGTGGTTCTGGGTCCTTGGAGACGTTCTCCATGTCCCTGGAGACGTTCTCCACTCTGAGAACTCCAAGAACTTCCCCATGGGTGGTGGTTCCGTGTCCTTGGAGACGTTCTCCATGTCCTTGAGGATCTTCTCAACGTCCCTGGAGATGTTCTCCACTCCAGGAACTCCAAGAATACCCCTATGGGTGGTGGTTCCGTGTCCCTGGAGACGTTCTCCATGTCCTTGAGGATCTTCTCAACGTCCCTGGAGACGTTCTCCACCCCAAGAACTCCAAGAACGTCCCCATGGGTGGTGGTTCGGGGTCCCTGGAGACGTTCTCCATGTTCCTGGAGACGTTCTCCACCCCGAGAACTCCAAGAACATCGTCATGGGTGGTGGTTCTGGGTCCCTGGAGACGTTCTCCACGTCCTTGAGGATCTTCTCCACGGCCCTGGAGACGTTCTCTACCCCAGGAACTCCAAGAACTTCCCCATGGGTGGTGGTTCTGGGTCTCTGGAGACATTCTCCACCCCAAGAGCTCCAAGAATACCCCCATGGGTGGTGGTTCTGGGTCCCTGGAGACATTCTCCGTGTTCTTGAGGATCTTCTCCATGTCCTTGAGAACGTTCTCCACGTTCCTGGAGATGTTCTCCACCCCAAGAACTCCAAGAACATCCCCATGGGTGGTGGTTCCACGTCCTTCGAGACGTTCTCCATGTCCCTGGAGACGTTCTCCACCCCAAGAGCTCCAAGAACGTCCCCATGGGTGGTGGTTCCGTGTCCCTGGAGACGTTCTCCATGTCCTTGAGGATCTTCTCCACGTCTCTGGAGACGTCCTCCACCCCGAGGACCCCAAGAAGGTCCCTCCTGAGGTCCCCGCTCCCCTCTCTGTGTCCCCAGGAGGGTTTGGTTTACGCCGTCGAGTTCTCCCACCGCTCGGGCCGGGACCTCATCAACGTGGCCAAGAAGAGAACCAACGTCATCCCCGTCATCGAAGACGCTCGGCACCCCCACAAGTACCGCATGCTGATCGGTGAGCCTGGAAGGAGCTTGGAGAAGACCTCGGGGTCTCCAGGAGGTCCCGGAGAAGCTTCTGGTGCCTCTCGGGGCGTTGTGGAGGTGGCGGAGAGGACCTCAAAGACCTTGAAGGCATCTGGGAGGGGTTTTTTGAGGTGGTTTTAGGGGTTCATGGGTGGTCTGGGGGGTCTTGAGAAGGTTGTGGTGGTCTTCAAGGTGGTTTGGAGGTCCTGGAGAAGGTCCCTGAGGGGTTTTTGCGGTGGTTTTGGACTTGCTGGTCTACCTTGAGGTGGTTTTGGGTGGATTTTGAGGAGCTTTGGAGGGTCCTGGTGGCCCTGGGGGTGGATCTCGAGGTGCTTGGGGGTTCCTGGTGGATCTCGAGGTGGTTTTGGGTTCTTGGTGGATCTCAAGGTGGCTCTCGAGGTGGTTTTTGGGTTTGAGGTGGATCTCGAGGTGGTTTTTGGGCTTCAAGGTGGATCTCGAGGTGGTTTTTGGGCTTTGAGGTGGCTCTCGAGGAGGTTTTTGGGGCTCGAGGTGGCTCTCGAGGAGGTTTTTGGGGCTCGAGGTGGCTCTCGAGGTGGTTTTTGGGCTTTGAGGTGGCTCTCGACATGGTTTTTGGGTTCGAGGTGGATCTTGAGGTGCTTTTGGGTTTCTTGGTGGATCTCGAGGTGGATCTTGAGGTGTTTTATGGGGTTCCTGGTGGATCTTGAGGTGGTTTCTGGGGCTTGAGATGGATCTCGAGGTGGTTTTTGGGCTTCGAGGTGGCTCTCAAGGTGGTTTCTGGGGTTCGAGGTGGATCTTGAAGCGGTTTCTGGGGTTTGAGGTGGCCCTCGAGGTGGTTTTGGGCTTCGAGGTGGCTCTCGAGGTGGTTTTGGGGCTCAAGGTGGCTCTGGAGGAGGTTTTTGGGCTTCGAGGTGGCTCTCGAGGTGGATCTTGAGGTCGTTTTGGGGTTTGAGGTGGATCTCAAGGTGGTTTTTGGGGTTCCTGGTGGATCTTGAGGTGGATCTTGAGGTGGTTTTGGGCTTCAAGGTGGCTCTCGAGGTGGTTTCTGGGGCTTGAGGTGGATCTTGAGGTGGTTTTTGGGCTGCGAGGTGGCTCTCAAGGTGGTTTCTGGGGTTCGAGGTGGATCTTGAAGCGGTTTCTGGGGTTTGAGGTGGCCCTCGAGGTGGTTTTCAGGCTTCGAGGTGGCTCTCGAGGTGGTTTTTGGGCTTCGAGGTGGCTCTCGAGATGGTTTTTGGGTTCGAGGTGGATCTTGAGGTGCTTTTGGGTTTCTTGGTGGATCTCGAGGTGGATCTTGAGGTGTTTTATGGGGTTCCTGGTGGATCTCGAGGTGGTTTCTGGGGCTTGAGGTGGATCTCGAGGTGGTTTTTGGGCTTCGAGGTGGCTCTCAAGGTGGTTTCTGGGGTTCGAGGTGGATCTTGAAGCGGTTTCTGGGGTTTGAGGTGGCCCTCGAGGTGGTTTTCAGGCTTCGAGGTGGCTCTCGAGGTGGTTTTGGGCTTCGAGGTGGCTCTCGAGGTGGTTTTGGGGCTCGAGGTGGCTCTTGAGGTGGTTTTTGGGCTTCGAGGTGGCTCTCGAGGTGGATCTTGAGGTCGTTTTGGGGTTTGAGGTGGATCTCAAGGTGGTTTTTGGGGTTCCTGGTGGATCTTGAGGTGGATCTTGAGGTGGTTTTGGGCTTCAAGGTGGCTCTCGAGGTGGTTTTTGAGCTTTGAGGTGGATCTTGAGGCGGTTTTTGAGCTTTGAGGTGGATCTTGAGGTGGTTTTTGGGCCTCGAGGTGGCTCTCGAGGTGGTTTTTGGGGTTTGAGGTGGATCTCGAGGTGGTTTTTGGGCTTTGAGGTGGATCTCGAGGTGGTTTTTGGGCTTTGAGGTGGATCTTGAGGTGGTTTTTGGGCTTCGAGGTGGCTCTCAAGGGGGTTTTTGGGGTTCGAGGTGGATCTCGAGGTGGCTCTCAAGGGGGTTTTTGGGCCTCGAGGTGGATCTCGCGGTGGTTTTTGGGCCTCGAGGTGGCTCTCAAGGGGGTTTTTGGGCCTCGAGGTGGCTCTCGAGGTGGTTTTTGGGCCTCGAGGTGGTTTTTGGGCCTCGAGGTGGCTCTCGAGGTGGTTTTTGGGCTTCAAGGTGGATCTCGAGGTGGTTTTTGGGCTTCGAGGTGGCTCTCGAGGTGGTTTTTGGGGCTCGAGGTGGTTTTTGGGCTTCAAGGTGGCTCTCGAGGTGGTTTTCAGGCTTCGAGGTGGCTCTCGAGGTGGATTTTGGGGTTCGAGGTGGATCTCGAGGTGGTTTTTGGGGTTCCTGGTGGCTCTGGAGGAGGTTTTGGGTCTCGAGGTGGCTCTCGAGGTGGATCTTGAGGTCGTTTTGGGGTTTGAGGTGGGTCTCAAGGTGGTTTTTGGGGTTCCTGGTGTCTCTCGAGGTGGATTTTGGGGTTCCTGGTGGCTCTCGAGGTGGTTTTTGGGTCTCGAGGTGGATCTCGAGGTGGTTTTGGGGCTCGAGGTGGATCTCGAGGTGGACCTGGAGGTGGTTTTGGGTCCCCAGGGATGGTGGACGTCATCTTTGCGGACGTGGCGCAGCCCGACCAGACGCGCATCGTGGCCCTCAACGCCCACAGCTTCCTGCGCAACGGCGGCCACTTCGTCATCTCCATCAAGGTGGCCCCCCCAGTACAGCCCAGTGCCTCCCAGTGCCTCCCAGTGCCTCCCAGTGCCTCCCAGTCCCCTCCCAGTCCCTCCCAGTCCCATTCTACCCCCTCCCAGTGCCTCCCAGTCCCATTCTGCTCAATCCCAGTGCCTCCCAGTGCTCCCAGTCCCTTTCTACTCTATCCCAGTGCCCTCCCAGTGCCTCCCAGTCCCATTCTACTCGATCCCAGTGCCCTCCCAGTCCCATTCTACTCCATCCCAGTGCCTCCCAGTCCCATTCTGCTCGATCCCAGTGCCTCCCAGTGCCTCCCAGTGCCCTCCCAGTGCCCTCCCAGTGCCTCCCAGTGCCTCCCAGTGCCCTCCCAGTGCCCTCCCAGTGCCCTCCCAGTGCCTCCCAGTGCCCTCCCAGTGCCCTCCCAGTGCCCTCCCAGTGCCTCCCAGTGCCTCCCAGTGCCCTCCCAGTGCCCTCCCAGTGCCTCCCAGTGCCCTCCCAGTGCCTCCCAGTGCCCTCCCAGTGCCTCCCAGTCCCCTCCCAGTCCCTCCCAGTCCCTTTCTACTCTATCCCAGTGCCCTCCCAGTGCTCCCAGTCCCATTTCACTCTATCCCAGTGCTCCCAGTCCCATTCTGCTCTATCCCAGTGCCTCCCAGTCCCATTCTACCCCATCCCAGTGCCTCCCAGTCCCATCCTACCCTCTCCCAGTGCCCTCCCAGTGCCTCCCAGTCCCATTCTGCTCGATCCCAGTGCCTTCCCAGTGCTCCCAGTACCCATCCACCCCCTCCCAGTGCCTCCCAGTCCCATTCTACTCTATCCCAGTGCCTCCCAGTCCCATTCTGCTCGATCCCAGTGCCTCCCAGTCCCATTCTGCTCTATCCCAGTGCCTCCCAGTCCCATTCTCCTCTATCCCAGTGCCTCCCAGTCCCATTCTGCTCTATCCCAGTGCCCTCCCAGTGCCTCCCAGTCCCATTCTACTCTATCCCAGTGCCCTCCCAGTCCCATTCTACTCTATCCCAGTGCCCTCCCAGTGCCTCCCAGTCCCATTCTACTCTATCCCAGTGCCCTCCCAGTGCCTCCCAGTCCCATTCTACTCTATCCCAGTGCCTCCCAGTCCCATTCTCCTCGATCCCAGTGCCTCCCAGTCCCATTCTCCTCTATCCCAGTGCCTCCCAGTCCCATTCTCCTCTATCCCAGTGCCTCCCAGTCTAATTCTACTCTATCCCAGTGCCTCCCAGTCCCATTCTGTTCTATCCCAGTGCCTCCCAGTCCCATTCTGTTCTATCCCAGTGCCTCCCAGTCCCATTCTGTTCTATCCCAGTGCCTCCCAGTCCCATTCTGTTCTATCCCAGTGCCTCCCAGTCCCATTCTGTTCTATCCCAGTGCCTCCCAGTCCCATTCTGTTCTATCCCAGTGCCTCCCAGTCCCATTCTGTTCTATCCCAGTGCCTCCCAGTCCCATTCTGTTCTATCCCAGTGCCTCCCAGTCCCATTCTGTTCTATCCCAGTGCCTCCCAGTCCCATTCTACTCCATCCCAGTGCCTCCCAGTCCCATTCTGCTCGATCCCAGCGCTTCCCAGTCCCGTCCTCCCCCCTCCCAGTGGCTCCCAGTCCATCCCAGTGTCGCGCAGGCCAACTGCATCGACTCGACGGCGCCGGCCGAGGCCGTGTTCGCGGGGGAGGTGCGGAAGATGGCCGGCGAGCGGCTGCGGCCCCAGGAGCAGCTCACGCTCGAGCCCTACGAGAGGGACCACGCCGTCGTCGTCGGCGTCTACCGGTCCGACTGGGAGCACTGGGAGCCACTGGGAGGGGATTGGGGGGCCCTGGGAGGGGATTGGGGGGGACTGGGAGGCACTGGGAGGGGGTTGAGGGGCACTGGGAGGGGATTGAGGAGCACTGGGAGGGACTGGGAAGAGTTTAGGGGGCACTGGGAGGGACTGGGAGGGGATTGGGGGGCGCTGGGAGGGGATTGAGGGGCGCTGGGAGGGGATTGGGGGGCACTGGGAGGGGTTTGAGGGGCACTGGGAGGGGATTGGGGGGCACTGGGAGGGACTGGGAGGGGATTGGGGGGCACTGGGAGGGACTGGGAGGGGATTGGGGGGCACTGGGAGGGGATTGGGGGGCACTGGGAGGGGTTTGAGGGGTACTGGGAGTGACTGGGAGGGGAGTGGGGGTCACTGGGAGGGGATTGAGGGGCACTGGGAGGGGATTGAGGGGCACTGGGAGGGGATTGGGGGGCACTGGGAGGGGATTGAGGGGTACTGGGAGTGACTGGGAGGGGTTTGAGGGGCACTGGGAGGGACTGGGAGGGGATTGGGGGACACTGGGAGGGGTTTGGGGGGCACTGGGAGGGACTGGGAAGAGTTTAGGGGGCACTGGGAGGGACTGGGAGGGGTTTGAGGGGCACTGGGAGGGGAATGGGGGGCACTGGGAGTGACTGGGAGGGGATGGGGGGACACTGGGAGGGACTGGGAGGGGATTGGGGGGCACTGGGAGGGACTGGGTGGGGGTTGGGGGGCACTGGGAGGGGATTGAGGAGCACTGGGAGGGACTGGGAAGAGTTTAGGGGGCACTGGGAGGGACTGGGAGGGGATTGGGGGGCGCTGGGAGGGGATGGGGGGGCGCTGGGAGCCACTGGGAGGGGATTGAGGGGCACTGGGAGGCACTGGGAGGGACTGGGAGGGGATTGGGGGGCACTGGGAGGGACTGGGAGGGGACTGGGCTGTACTGGGAGTGACTGGGATGGGATTGGGGGGCACTGGGATGGGACTGGGGGGCACTGGGATGGGATTGGGGGGCACTGGGCTGTACTGGGAGTGACTGGGAAGGGACTGGGGGGCACTGGGATGGGATTGGGGGGCACTGGGATGGGATTGGGGGGCACTGGGCTGTACTGGGAGGGGCCTGGGCTGTACTGGGGGGCACTGGGAGGGGCCTGGGCTGTACTGGGGGGCACTGGGAGGGGACTGGGGGGCACTGGGCTGTACTGGGGGGCACTGGGAAGGGACTGGGGGGCACTGGGAGGGGCCTGGGGGGCACTGGGAGGGGATAGGGGGGCACTGGGAGGGGATTGGGGGGGACTGGGAGGGGACTGGGAAGGGACTGGGAGGCACTGGGAGGGGCTTGGGGGGCACTGGGCTGTACTGGGAGTGACTGGGAAGGGACTGGGAGGGGACTGGGGGGCACTGGGAGGGGACTGGGGGGCACTGGTCCTTACTGGGAGCACTGGGAGGGGGTGGGGGGGGCGGTCATGTGACCCTCCTCCTCCCCCCCCAGGGCCCCCCCCAAGCAGAAGTGAAGATTTCCCCTCCCCCCCCACGTATTAAAATGGTGTTAGTTAATTAGTAGATGCTTAATTGCTTTGTTAATAAGCGAGCAGCTAATTACTGAGCTAACGAATCAGGGGATTGATTATTAGGGGCTGATTGAGTTGAGAATCAATTAATAGGGGGGTTAAGGGGGTAATTAATGGGAGATAATTAATACTGGGGGGTGTAACGAAGCCTGGAAGGGTGATTAATTAACCCCGTGGTAATTAATTAGCCCCCTCGCGCCCCCATTGAGCCATTAATGACCCCCAATTAACCCCCCTAATGACTCCCCCTGTGCAATTAAGGCCCTGCCATTAAGCCCCATCATTAATTACCCCCCTTAAGCTCCTTGTTAATGAATTGCACCTAATTAATAACAGCAATTAAGCCCCCTTGTTAATTAATTGCCTGCTTGGTTCCCCAATTAAGCCTCCTGGCTCGTTAATTGCCCCCTTGGTTGCGCACAATTAAGCCCCCTCATTAATTGCCCCAAATTAATTTCCACTTTTTAACAAATTCCCTAATTAATTGTTCTCATTAATTAATTATTAATGATGATTAATAATTAATAATGATGATTAAGCCCCCCTAATTAATCCTCAGTTATTAATTACCCCAAATTCATCTTCCCTCATTAATTATCTCCATTTATCCCCCAATAATTAACCATCTCTAATTAATTATCTACATTTATATCCCCCTCATTAATTACCCCGAATTAACCTTCCCCTATTAACGAATGGCCCCTAATTAACCCCCCTCATTAATTCATCACCCCAATGACCCCCCTGATTAATTAATCTCCTCCTATTAATTCCCTGCAATTAACTCCCCCTCATTAATTAATCCCCCCTTAATTACTCACTATTCAGCCCCCCCCTCATTAATTAACCCCTCCCCTTAATTAACCTCACCCTAACGAGCTCCCCCCCCCCTCAAATCTCCTCGGGAGCTGTGAGCCCAGCCAGGTTAATTAAGAGCCAATCTAATTAAGCTCAATTAACACCTGCGCTCGTTAAGGGGCCCCCCTGGGCTAACGAGCTGAGTCAGCGCGGCCCAGCCCAGTGACTGGGGCAAACTGGGAGGGACTGGAAGGACCCGCTGGGGCCCTGGGGAACTGGGGGGGACTGGGAGGGACTGGGAGGGGACTGGGGGGCACTGGGAGGGACTGGGAGCTACTGGGGGGGACTGGGAGGGACTGGGAGGGACTGGGAGCTACTGGGAGGGACTGGGAGCTACTGGGAGGCTCCATGGCTTCCTCTAGCCTTGAACTGGGAGCTACTGGGAGGGACTGGGAGCTACTGGGAGGGACTGGGAGCTACTGGGAGGCTCCATGACCTCCTCTAGCCTTGAACTGGAAGGGACTGGGAGGGACTGGGAGGGACTGGGGGGGACTGGGAGGGGACTGGGGGGACTGGGAGGGACTGGGGGGGACTGGGAGGGGACTGGGGGCACTGGGAGGGACTGGGAGGGGACTGGGAGGGACTGGGAGCTACTGGGAGGGACTTGGGGGGGACTGGGGGGGACTGGGAGGGACTGGGGGGGACTGGGAGCTACTGGGAGGGACTGGGAGCTACTGGGAGGGACTGGGGGGGACTGGGAGGGACTGGGGGGGGACTGGGGGGGACTGGGAGCTACTGGGAGGGACTGGGAGGGACTGGGAGGGACTGGGGGGGACTGGGAGGGGACTGGGGGGACTGGGAGGGACTGGGGGGGACTGGGAGGGGACTGGGGGGACTGGGAGGGACTGGGGGGGACTGGGAGGGGACTGGGAGGGGACTGGGGGGACTGGGAGGGACTGGGAGGGGACTGGGAGGGACTGGGAGCTACTGGGAGGGACTGGGAGCTACTGGGAGGGACTGGGGGGGACTGGGAGGGACTGGGGGGGACTGGGAGCTACTGGGAGGGACTGGGAGCTACTGGGAGGGACTGGGGGGGACTGGGAGGGACTGGGGGGGGACTGGGGGGGACTGGGAGCTACTGGGAGGGACTGGGAGGGACTGGGGGGGACTGGGAGGGGACTGGGGGGACTGGGAGGGACTGGGGGGGACTGGGAGGGGACTGGGGGGACTGGGAGGGACTGGGGGGGGACTGGGGGGGACTGGGAGCTACTGGGAGGGACTGGGAGCTACTGGGAGGCTCCATGACCTCCTCTGGCCTTGAACTGGGAGCTACTGGGAGGGACTGGGAGCTACTGGGAGGGACTGGGAGCTACTGGGAGGCTCCATAACCTCTTCTAGCCTTGAACTGGAAGGGACTGGGAGGGACTGGGAGCTACTGGGAGGCTCCATGACCTCCCCTGGCCTTGAACTGGGAGCTACTGGGAGGGACTGGGAGCTACTGGGAGGCTCCATGACCTCCTCTGGCCTCGAACTGGGAGCTACTGGGAGGCTCCATGATCTCCTCTGGCCTTGAACTGGGAGCTGCTGGGAGGGACTGGGAGCTACTGGGAGGCTACTGGGGTTGAGGAACCAGGTTTTGGGGTCAAAACTCCTCAAGGAGCCACATTTTGGGGTTGAGGAACCAGGTTTTGGGGTCAAAACTCATGAAGGAGCCACATTTTGGGGTTGAGGAACCAGGTTTTGGGGTCAAAACCCGTCAAGAAGTCACTTTTGTGGTCAAGGAACGAGGTTTTTGGGTCAAAACTCCTCAAGAAGCCACATTTTGGGGTTGAGGAACCACCTTTTGGGGTCAAAACTCATGAAGGAGCCACATTTTGGGGTTGAGGAACCAGGTTTTGGGGTCAAAACCCATCAAGAAGCGACTTTAGGGGTCGAGGAACCAGGTTTTTGGGTCAAAACTCCTCAAGAAGTCACATTTTGGTGTTGAGGAACCAGGTTTTGGGGTCAAAACTCCTCAAGAAGCCACATTTTGGTGTTGAGGAACCACCTTCTGGGGTCGAAACTCCTCAAGGAGCCACATTTTGGGGTTGAGGAACCACCTTTTGGGGTCAAAACTCCTCAAGGAACCACATTTTAGGGTCAAGGAACCAGGTTTTTGGGTCAAAACTCCTCAAGGAGCCACGTTTTGGGGTTGAGGAACCAGGTTTTGGGGTCAAAACTCATGAAGGAGCCACATTTTGGTGTTGAGGAACCAGGTTTTGGGGTCAAAACCCACCAAGGAGCCACATTTTGGGGTCCAAACTCCTCAAGGAACCACATTTTAGGGTCAAGGAACCAGGTTTGGGGTCAAAACTCCTCAAGGAGCCACTTTTTGGGGTTGAGGAACCAGGTTTTGGGGTCAAAACCCATCAAGAAGCGACTTTAGGGGTCGAGGAACCAGGTTTTTGGGTCAAAACTCCTCAAGAAGTCACATTTTGGTGTTGAGGAACCAGGTTTTGGGGACAAAACTCTTCAAGGAGCCACTTTTTGGGGTCAAAACTCCTGAAGGAGCCACATTTTGGGGTTGAGGAACCGCATTTTGGGGTCAAAACTCTTCAAGGAGCCACGTTTTGGTGTTGAGGAACCAGGTTTTGGGGTCAAAACTCTTCAAGGAGCCACCTTTTGGGGTCCAAACCCTTCAAGGAGCCGCATTTTGGGGTTGAGGAACCACCTTTTGGTGTTGAGGAACCACCTTTTGTGGTCCAAACTCTTCAAGGAGCCACATTTTGGGGTCCAAACTCTTCAAGGAGCCACATTTTGGGGTTGAGGAACCAGGTTTTGGGGTCAAAACTCCTCAAGAAGCCACATTTTGGGGTTGAGGAACCAGGTTTTGGGGTCAAAACTCCTCAAGAAGCCACATTTTGGGGTTGAGGAACCAGGTTTTGGGGTCAAAAACCCATCAAGGAGCCACATTTTGGGGTCAAAACTCTTCAAGAAGCCACATTTTGGGGTTGAGGAACCAAGTTTTGGGGTCAAAACTCCTCAAGGAACCACATTTTAGGGTCAAGGAACCAGGTTTTTGGGGTCAAAACTCCTCAAGGAGCCACGTTTTGGGGTTGAGGAACCAGGTTTTGGGGTCAAAACTCATGAAGGAGCCACATTTTGGTGTTGAGGAACCAGGTTTTGGGGTCAAAACCCACCAAGGAGCCACATTTTGGGGTCCAAACTCCTCAAGGAACCACATTTTAGGGTCAAGGAACCAGGTTTGGGGTCAAAACTCCTCAAGGAGCCACTTTTTGGGGTTGAGGAACCAGGTTTTGGGGTCAAAACCCATCAAGAAGCGACTTTAGGGGTTGAGGAACCAGGTTTTTGGGTCAAAACTCCTCAAGAAGCCACATTTTGGTGTTGAGGAACCAGGTTTTGGGGTCAAAACTCTTCAAGGAGCCACCTTTTGGGGTCAAAACTCTTCAAGGAGCCACATTTTGGGGTTGAGGAACCACGTTTTGGTGTTGAGGAACCACCTTTTGTGGTCCAAACTCTTCAAGGAGCCACCTTTTGGGGTCCAAACTCTTCAAGGAGCCACATTTTGGGGTCCAACCTCTTCGAGGAGCCCCTTTTTGGTCCTCGGAAGCCGAGGAGAAGGCCCCGTTTCGAGGTCAGGAGCCCTGGAGAAGTTCCCGGAGGCCCCGGCGGTGGCTGGATTAGAGGAGAAGGCGGAGGAAGCCGTTTCCTCCTCCAGCTGCTGATAAAAGGCCGGCGCGGGCGGTTGGACCAGGAGGGCGACGCGCCAGCCGGTGGCCCTGGAGCTCGGGTGGAGCCTCCGCTCCCAGCCCCACGGCAGCTCCAGGTAGGACCAGGGTCCTGGGGTGGCACCTGGTGGGGCTCTAGAGGGTCCTCTCCTCCTTCTTCTTCTCCTCCGTTCCCTTTTTCCAGATCCTCCTCCTCCTCCTCGCTCCCTCCTCGAGTTCCTCCACCATGAAGCTTCTCCTCCTGGTGCTCCTGGCGCTGGTGGCTGCAGGTAGGAGAAGGCCCAGGTGGCCCGAGTCCACCCCCATGTCCACCTCGAGGTTCTCCGGGATCATCTGTGTCCACCTGGGAGACCCCCGAGTCCACCTGGGAGACCCCCGAGTCCACCTGGGATGCTCCAAGTCCACCTTGGAGACCCTTGAGTCCACCTAGGAGACCCCCAAGTCCACCTGGGATGCTCCAAGTCCACCTTGGAGACCCTTGAGTCCACCTAGGAGACCCCCAAGTCCACCTGGGATGCTCCAAGTCCACCTGGGAGGGCCCCGAGTCCACCTGGGGTGCTCCAAGTCCACCTGGGGGACCCCCGAGTCCACCTGGGAGACCCCAATGTCCACCTGGGATGCTCCATGTCCACCTAGGAGACCCCCAAGTCCACCTGGGAGACCCCCAAGTCCACCCGGGATGCCCCAAGTCCACCTGGGAGACCCCAATGTCCACCTGGGATGCTCCAAGTCCACCTGGGAGACCCCCAAGTCCACCTGGGATGCTCCAAGTCCACCTGGGGGACCCCCGAGTCCACCTGGGGTGCTCCAAGTCCACCTGGGGGACCCCCGAGTCCACCTGGGAGACCCCAATGTCCACCTGGGATGCTCCATGTCCACCTAGGAGAACCCCAAGTCCACCTGGGAGACCCCCAAGTCCACCCGGGATGCCCCAAGTCCACCTGGGAGACCCCAATGTCCACCTGGGATGCTCCAAGTCCACCTGGGAGACCCCCAAGTCCACCTGGGATGCTCCAAGTCCACCTAGGGGACCCCTGAGTCCACCTGGGGTGCTCCAAGTCCACCTGGGGGACCCCCGAGTCCACCTGGGAGACCCCAAGTCCACCCTGGGTGCTCAATGTCCACCTAGGAGACCCCCAAGTCCACCTAGGATGCTCCAAGTCCACCTGGGAGACCCTTGAGTCCACCTGGGAGACCCCCGAGTCCACCTGGGGTGCTCAATGTCCACTTAGGAGACCCCCAAGTCCACCTGGGAGACCCCCATGTCCACCTAGGATGCTCCAAGTCCACCTGGGAGACCCCCGAGTCCACCTGGGAGACCCCAAGTCCACCTGGGAGACCCCTGAGTCCACCTGGGCTGCTCCAAGTCCACCTAGGAGACCCCCATGTCCACCTAGGGGACCCCCAAGTCCACCTGGGCTGCTCCAAGTCCACTTAGGGGACCCCCATGTCCACCTGGGGTGCTCCAAGTCCACCTGGGAGACCCCCAAGTCCACCTGGGGTGCTCCAAGTCTACCTAGGAGACCCCCATGTCCACCTAGGAGACCCCCATGTCCACCTAGGATGCTCCAAGTCCACTTAGGGGACCCCCATGTCCACCTGGGATGCTCCAAGTCCACCTGGGGGACCCCCGAGTCCACCTGGGAGACCCTTGAGTCCACCTGGGAGACCCCCATGTCCACCTGGGGTGCTCCAAGTCCACCTGGGATGCTCCAAGTCCACCTGGAAGACCCCAATGTCCACCTGGGGTGCTCCAAGTCCACCTAGGAGACCCTTGAGTCCACCTTGGAGACCCCCAAGTCCACCTAGGAGACCCCCAAGTCCACCTAGGAGACCCCCAAGTCCACCTGGCCAGGACTCCCGGGGGGGACGTGGAGATGAGGGCCCACCAGGGGGTTGCCTTGGTGTCCCCCCCGGGGTCTTCTCCTCCGTCCGGTTGTCCCCGCAGCCTCCAGGAACGTCCTGTGGGTCATCGAGGGGACCTCCTGCGACCTCCCCTGGCAAGCCGCCCTCTTCCGAGGCCACAAGTTCATCTGCGGAGGGACCTTGGTGGCCAAGAACTGGGTGGTGACGGCCGCTCATTGCTACGTCCCCGGGTACGAAGGACCCACACGGGGGTGGGACCCGCGGGGTTTGGTGTCCACGGCGGGGGGGTTGAAGGACCTCCCGAGGTCCTGCTGGCCGGGCGAGCGCGGTGGGAGGGCTGAGGGCATCTCAGCAGGCTTCGCTCTGAGAAGAGAACCAGAATTCTCCTCGGTTTTTGGGGTCTCCACCACCTCGACTCAACCTCTTTTCTTCTTCCACCTCCGGCTCCTGCTCCGTGTGGATCTTCTGGGTCCGATGTGGCCTCCTCCTTCTCCTTCTTCTCCTCCTCCTTCTCCTCCTTCTCCTCCTTCTCCTCCTTCTCCTCCTTCTCCTCCATCTCCTCCATCTCCTCCATCTCCATCTCCTCCATCTCCTCCATCTCCATCTCCATCTCCTCCATCTCCATCTCCTCCATCTCCATCTCCTCCATCTCCATCTCCATCTCCTTCTCCTCCTTCTCCTCCTCCTCCTCCTCCTCCTCCTCCTCCTCCTCCTCCTCCTCCTCCATCTCCTCCTTCTCCTCCTCCTCCACCCCTGGTGTCTCCATCAGCTCCATCAACGTGCGTCTTGGCGTCCGGACCCGGAAGGACTCAGGAGGCGCCGAGCAGTGGAGACGCTCGGCCAAGGTCTTCAAGTTCCCGGCCTACAACGAGACCACCAAGGACGGGGACCTCATGCTCCTCAAGTTCCTCCTCCCCGTCTCCATCAACAACCACGTCCAGCCCTTGCCCTTGGCCACCGGGTGCCCCGTGCCCGGCAGGACCTGCCAGATCTCGGGCTGGGGCTCCACCACCAGCCCTGAAGGTCCGTGAGCTGCTCCTTTCTAACGGTATCGGCCACCCTGGTTGCCCCCGTGTCCACTTTGATTGCTCCATGTCCACCTTGTTTGCTCCATGTCCACCCTGGTTGCCCCCGTGTCCACCCTGGTTGCCCCCGTGTCCACCTCGCTTGCCCCGTGTCCACCTTGATAGCTCCATGTCCACTTTTATTGCCCCGTGTCCACCTCGTTTGCTCCATGTCCACCTCGGTTGCCCCATGTCCACTTTGATTGCCCCGTGTCCACCTTGATAGCTCCATGTCCACTTTGATTGCCCCGTGTCCACCTTGATAGCTCCATGTCCACTTTGATTGCCCCGTGTCCACCTTGATAGCTCCATGTCCACTTTTATTGCTCTGTGTCCACCTTGGTTTGCTCCGTGTCCACCTCGCTTGCCCCGTGTCCACCTTGATAGCTCCGTGTCCACCTCGATTGCCCCATGTCCACCTTGATAGCTCCATGTCCACTTTTATTGCCCCGTGTCCACCTCGATTGCCCCGTGTCCACCTGGCTTGCCCCGTGTCCACCTCGCTTGCCCCGTGTCCACCTTGATAGCTCCATGTCCACCTCGCTTGCCCCGTGTCCACCTCTAGGACCTCAGTGACCCCGGTGGCCACCACCACCAAGCCCTGGAGGTCCCCGTTGGCTCCACCAAGAGCGAATCGGAGCTCCAAGGGTTTCCAAGTTGAGTCTTGGCTGGATCTCTCGGTCCATCTCCCCACCCCTGGTTGACCCCCCGTTCTCCATGCCCCCCCCAGTGACCTTCCCCGAGGATCTCCACTGCACCAAGGTCACCGTGGTCTCCGAGGAGCGGTGCCGGCGCATCTACCCGGGGTCCATCACCTCCAACATGGTCTGTGCCGGAGAATCCCGCAACCGAGCCGACTCCTGCCAGGTGGGACACGTGGGGACCTCGGGGGGAGGTCGGAGAAGGTTCTGAGGGTCCCACCACGGAGTTAGAGCTCCACGAGGTGGATCTGAGGGTCCCACCACAGAGTTAGAGCCCCACGAGGTGGATCTGAGGGTCCCACCACGGAGTTAGAGCCCCACGAGGTGGATCTGAGGGTCCCACCATGGAGTTAGAGCCCCACGAGGTGGATCTGATGGTCCCACCGTGGAGTTAGAGCCCCACGAGGTGGATCTGAGGGTCCCACCGTGGAGTTAGAGCCCCACGAGGTGGATCTGAGGGTCCCACCGTGGAGTTAGAGCCCCACGAGGTGGATCTGAGGGTCCCACCGTGGAGTTAGAGCCCCACGAGGTGGATCTGAGGGTCCCACCGTGGAGTTAGAGCCCCACGAGGTGGATCTGAGGGTCCCACCACGGAGTTAGAGCCCCACGAGGTGGATCTGAGGGTCCCACCACGGAGTTAGAGCCCCACGAGGTGGATCTGAGGGTCCCACCGTGGAGTTAGAGCCCCACGAGGTGGATCTGAGGGTCCCACCACGGAGTTGGAGCCCCACGAGGTGGATCTGATGGTCCCACCACGGAGTTGGAGCTCCACGAGGTGGATCTGAGGGTCCCACCATGGAGTTAGAGCCCCACGAGGTGGATCTGAGGGTCCCATCGTGGAGTTAGAGCCCCACGAGGTGGATCTGAGGGTCCCACCATGGAGTTGGAGCTCCACGAGGTGGATCTGATGGTCCCACCATGGAGTTAGAGCCCCACGAGGTGGATCTGAGGGTCCCATCGTGGAGTTAGAGCCCCACGAGGTGGATCTGAGGGTCCCACCATGGAGTTAGAGCCCCACGAGGTGGATCTGATGGTCCCACCATGGAGTTGGAGCTCCACGAGGTGGATCTGATGGTCCCACCACGGAGTTGGAGCTCCACGAGGTGGATCTGATGGTCCCACCACGGAGTTGGAGCTCCACGAGGTGGATCTGAGGGTCCCACCGTGGAGCTAGAGCACTAGATGTCCACGTGTCCACCTTCCTTCTCCAGGGGGACTCGGGAGGACCTCTCATGTGTGACGGGCAGCTCCAGGGCATCGTCTCCTGGGGTCCAGGGGTCTGCGGGGACCCCGAGAAACCCGGCGTCTACGTCAACCTCTGCAAATACACCCGGTGGCTTGAGGACACCATGAGAAGGAACTGAGCCCTCCCCCTGTCCCACCAACCCCTGCTCAGCCTCGATGGTCACGGGATGGACCTCCCAGCTCCTTCTTCTCCTCCTTCTTCTCCCTCCAGAAGGTCCTCGGAGCCGGCCGGTCCGAGCGCCGGGGCCCACGTGGAGGGGGCAGGAGGTGATCGTTGGATCCTCTTGAGATGTTGAGGAATAAAGGTCTCGGATGTGGCTTTTCACCGGGGCTTGGATGGTGGAACCTGAGCTTGAGGTGACCCTGAGCTCCGAGAAGACCCAGAGAGACCTCTTGGACCCAGCGGGGGGTTGACCTGTGGGCTCTACTGGGGGCCAAGGGGGTAGATCTGATGGTCCCACCACCAGGTAGAGCTGGTGACCTCACCATGAGAAGATCTAGGACCCCACCATGAGGTAGGTCACCACCAGGTAGACCTGGAGACCTCAACATGAGAACATCTAGGACCCCACCATGAGGTAGATCATCACCTTGTAGACCTGGAGACCCCACCATGAGAAGATCTAGGACCTCACCATGAGGTAGGTCACCACCAGGTAGACCTGGTGACCCCACCATGAGGTAGATCATCACTAGGTAGACCTGGAGACCCCACCATGAGAAGATCTAGGGACTCACCATGAGGTAGATCACCACCAGGTAGACCTGGAGACCTCACTATGAGAAGATCTAGGACCTCACCATGAGGTAGGTCACCCCTAGATAGACCTGGAGACCTCACCATGAGGTAGATCATCACCTTGTAGACCTGGAGACCCCACCATGAGGTAGATCATCACTAGGTAGACCTGGAGACCCCACCATGAGAAGATCTAGGACCTCACCATGAGGTAGATCACCACCAGGTAGACCTGGAGACCCCACCATGAGGTAGATAATCACCTTGTAGACCTGGAGACCTCACCATGAGAAGATCTAGGACCCCACATGAGGGGTCGTGGTGGGACACGAGGGGACCTCAAGCACCTCTGGTGTCACCCAGGCCACCTATGATGTCACTGAGGCCACTTCTGGTGTCACCCAGGAGACTTCCACCCCCTGGTGTCACCTGGATCCACCTCTGGTGCCACCCAGGCCACCTACAATGTCACCTGGGGCACCTCTGGTGTCACCCAGGCCACCTCTGGTGTCACCCAGGCCACCTCTGGTGTCACCCAGGCCACCTACGATGTCACCTGGGGCACCTACGGTGTCACCCAGGCCACCTACGATGTCACTGAGGCCACCTCTGGTGTCACCCAGGCCACCTACGGTGTCACCTGGGGCACCTACAGTGTCACCGAGGCCACCTCTGGTGTCACCCGGGCCACCTACAGTGTCACCTGGGGCACCTGTGGTGTCACCCAGGCCACCTACGATGTCACCGAGGCCACTTCTGGTGTCACCCAGGACACTTCCACCCCCTGGTGTCACCTGGATCCACCTCAGGGGCCACCCAGGCCACCTACAATGTCACCTGGGGCACCTCTGGTGTCACCCAGGCCACCTCTGGTGTCACCAAGGCCACCTCTGGTGTCACCCAGGCCACCTACGATGTCACTGAGGCCACCTCTGGTGTCACCCAGGCCACCTACGGTGTCACCTGGGGCACCTACAGTGTCACCGAGGCCACCTCTGGTGTCACCCGGGCCACCTACAGTGTCACCTGGGGCACCTGTGGTGTCACCCAGGCCACCTACGATGTCACCTGGGGCACCTGTGGTGTCACCCAGGCCACCTACGATGTCACCGAGGCCACCTCTGGTGTCACCCAGGACACTTCCACCCCCTGGTGTCACCTGGATCCACCTCAGGTGCCACCCAGGGCCACCTCCCATGTCACCTGGGCCACCTCGGGTGCCACCCAAGGCTGTGGGGACATCAGGGAGGGGACAGGAGACACGAGATTGGGGGGGGAGGGGGGGTTGGTGGCATCTCCCTCCCCTTCCAGGAGCTCCTGGGTGGCCCTGGAGGGGGGTGGCAGGTCCCGGCTTGGTTCTCCTGGGGCCCCGCAGGCTAATTAAGCTCAATTAGCCCTTAATTACCAACCACCCAGAGGAGGAACCGGGAGAACCGGTTGGACCCAACCCCAGCGGCAGCCTCACCCACCTCCAGCATCTCCAGGGGCTTCTGGTGGCCCTCGGGACCTCTTCCCATGGCCTCGTGTCCCACCACGAACCCCTCGTGTCCCACCACGACCTCTTCGTGTCCCACCAAGACCTCCTCGTGTCCCACCATGACCTCTTCATGTCCCACCACGACCTCTTCGTGTCCCACCATGACCCCTCAGGTCCCACCACGACCTCTTGGTGTCCCACCACGACCTCCTTGTGTCCCACCACGACCTCCTTGTGTCCCACCACGACCCCCTCGTGTCCCACCACGACCTCTTCGTGTCCCACCACGACCCCCTTGTATCCTACCACGACCTCCTTGTGTCCCACCACGACCCCCTCGTGTCCCACCACGACCTCTTCGTGTCCCACCAAGACCTCCTTGTGTCCCACCACGACCTCTTCGTGTCCCACCACGACCTCTTGGTGTCCCACCACGACCTCCTTGTGTCCCACCACGACCTCCTCGTGTCCCACCAAGACCTCCTCCTGTCCCACCACGACCTCCTCGTGTCCCACCACAACCTCCTCGTGTCCCACCATGTCCCCATCATGTCCCACCACGACCCCTGTAGAAGGAGGACCCCGAAGAGCTGGTGGACATCCAAGAGCTTTGTCCTCCAAGCTCTGCTTGGGTCCATCCGTGAGGAAGACCTCGAGGAGAGGAGGCAGGAGACCTGAGGAGCTTCTGAGGTGGAAGGAAGAAGGTCTGGAGGGTGGGGAAGAAGGTCTTGGCCGCTTGGGGGGCTCTTGGAAGGCCGTGGGGAGGCAGGAAGGAAGGTTTGGACCTCCTGCGGGATGGGGCGGGTGGCCTGGAGGTGGAGGACACTGGAGAAAGGAGGAGAACCTCTGGCTGGAGGAGGAGGAGGAGGTTGGAGAGGATCCAGGCCAGGGAGAGACCCCTTTGGAGACCATCTCCCACAAGGTCCTCGGAGGGAAGGACCCTGGGAGCCACCCGGGAGCCAGCGAGGAGCTCCAGAGGTCCTGTCCAGCCTTCTGAGACCTCGACGGGACGGGGCCTCCACCGGGTGGGGGTCTCCACGGGTTGACGTCGCCTCTAGGTGGGATCATCTCCATGGGATGGGATGGTGTCCACGGGATGGGGTCTCCATGGGATGGGATCTCCTCTGGATGGGATCATCTCCATGGGATGGGGTCTCCACGGGATGGGATGGTCACCACGGGACGGGATCTCCACGGGATGGGATGGTCTCCACGGGATGGGATCTCCTCTAGATGGGATCATCTCCATGGGATGGGGTCTCCATGGGATGGGATGGTCAACACGGGACAGGATCTCCATGGGATGGGATGGTCACCATGGGATGAGGTCTCCATGGGATGGGATGGTCTCCACGGGATGGGATCTCCTCTAGATGGGATCATCTCCATGGGATGGGGTCTCCATGGGATGAGGTCTCCACAGGATGGGACCTCCATGGGATGGGGTCTCCTCTAGATGGGATCACCTCCATGGGATGGGGTCATCTCCATGGGATGGGGTCTCCGTGGGATGAGGTCTCCATGGGATGGGGTCTCCATGGGATGGGATGGTCTCCATGGGATGGGGTCATCTCCATGGGATGGGATCTCCTCTAGATGGGATCATCTCCATGGGATGGGGTCTCCATGGGATGGGATGGTCACCATGGGATGAGGTCTCCATGGGATGGGATCTCCTCTAGATGGGATCATCTTCATGGGATGGGGTCTCCATGGGATGAGGTCTCCATGGGATGGGATCTCCACGGGATGGGATCTCCATGGGATGGGATCTCCATGGGATGGGATGGTCACCATGGGATGAGGTCTCCATGGGATGGGGTCTCCACGGGATGGGATCTCCTCTAGATGGGATCATCTCCACGGGATGGGGTCTCCATGGGATGGGGTCTCCACAGGATGGGATCACCTCTAGATGGGATCATCTCCATGGGATGGGGTCTCCGTGGGATGGGGTCTCCATGGGATGGGGTCTCCTCTAGATGGGATCTCCATGGGATGGGGTCTGTGTGGGATGGGGTCTCCGTGGGATGGGGTCTCCGTGGGATGAGGTCTCCATGGGATGGGATCTCCTCTAGATGGGATCTCCACGGGATGGGGCCTCCATGGGATGGGATGGTGGTAGACGAGCCCCCCCCAAGGCCCCCCCCGCTGGGTCGAGGCCATTTCCCTGGATCCCCTGGGACAATTGACCCTTCCGGAAGCCTCCAGCTCCGCCCCCCGGGCTGCTCCTGGCCACCAGCAGAGCGAGGCGACTCTCTCCAAGCCCTGACTCAGCTCTCGCTCTTCACCCTTAATTGCTCGTCAGGTTCTTAATTGGCTTGAGCTGCTCCCGGCCTCGCTTCCTCTCCTGGTCCTGCTGGAGAGGTGGTGGAGAAGCCGTGGAGATGCCTCCAACGTCACCCCTGGAGCTCCTGGACCCGCGTCTCCGGTCCCACCAGCGTCTCCGAGAGCTGGTGGCTTTAGAAGAGCCCCAAAAAGTCCAGTCCCACCACAGGCCGACCCGGAGCTGGAAGGAGGAGAAGACCCCACGGGGAAGAAGCTCCCGGAAGGAGACGTCGGTGTCGAGCTCAGCAAGAACCTGAGGCCACCCAAGGAGTCCCCTTGAGTCACCAGCCGTGACTCCTCCACGCCCGTCGGCGCCCACGCCCCTGGTTCTCGCTCAGCGGGGACGTCCAACCAGGTTGGAGGTGGCGTCGAGGTCCCCATGGGGCCACCAGGTCAAGGTGGTTCCTCCTGGGGCCGCGTCCACCTCTCTGGAGCGGTCGAGGTCCCTCCTCGGAGGTGGCATCCGGGCTGGGGGGGCACAAGGCGGGGGCCCTCGGGGGGTGGGGGGGGGGGGGTTCTAGGTGGCTTCTAGAGGGGTGGGGGGTGGAGAAGATGGATGGAGGAGATGGATGGATGGAGATGGAGATGGAGATGGATGGATGGAGATGGATGGAGAAGGAAATGGAGGGATGGATGGAGATGGATGGATGGAGATGGAGATGGATGGATGGATGGAGAAGGAGATGGAGATGGATGGATGGATGGAGATGGAGATGGAGATGGATGGATGGAGACAGAGATGGATGGATGGATGGATGGAGAAGGAGATGGATGGATGGATGGAGATGGAGATGGAGATGGAGATGGAGATGGAGATGGAGATGGATGGATGGATGGATGGAGAAGGAGATGGATGGATGGATGGAGATGGATGGAGAAGGAGATAGAGATGGAGATGGATGGATGGAGATGGAGATGGAGATGGAGATGGAGATGGATGGATGGATGGATGGAGAAGGAGGTGGATGGATGGATGGATGGATGGATGGACAAGGACATGGATGGATAGAGATGGAGATGGATGGATGGATAGAGATGGAGATGGAGATGGATGGATGGAGATGGAGATGGATGGATGGAGATGGAGATGGATGGATGGATAGAGATGGAGATGGATGGATGGAGAAGGAGATGGAGATGGATGGATGGATTGATGGATGGAGAAGGAGATGGATAGATGATTGGATGAAAAAAGGCGATGGATGGATGGAGAAGGAGATGGATGGATGGAGATGGAGACAGAGACAGAGAGGTATGGATGGATGGAGATGGATGAATGGAGGAGATGGATGGAGATGAAGATGGATGGATGGAGGTGGAGATGGATGGATGGAGATGGAGATGGAGATGGAGAGATGGAGGTGGAGATGGAGATGTATGGATGGATGGAGATGGATGAACGGAGGAGATAGATGGAGAAGGAGATGGAGATGGAGATGGATGGAGATGGAGATATGGAGATGGAGATGGAGATATGGAGATGGAGATGGAGATGGATGGATGGATGGAGATGGATGAATGGAGGAGATAGATGGAGAAGGAGATGGAGATGGAGATGGGTGGATGGAGAAGGAGATGGATGGATGAAAAAAGAGGATGGCTGGCTGGAGCCAGATGGACAGGAGAACAGCCAGGTGGACACGATGGACACGGAAAGGTCTTGCTGGACACACCGGTGGGAGGACAGCGAGATGGACAGAGGGACGGGCGGGGAGCCAGAGCGGGTGGACAGGCAGCCGGCCAACGGGACCTTGATGTTTCCCAACCTCTAGGAGCCACCTCACCGAGGAGCCACCTCCCACGGGCTTCAGGCAAGGTGTCCTCCTCCCCACCGGCTTCCGCCTGGACCCAGGGGTGGGGTGACCCTTCAGGTCCACCTGGTTGGCCTCTGGTGGAGTCGTCTTCGTCTCCACTGGGCCAACGGGGCGTGTCCCGCTTGGCTGAGGCGCCCGGCGGCCCTTCGGCTGAGGACATCAAAGCCGTCATCAGCGCCGGGGGCCGAGGAGACACCCACGGGTCACGCTGGCCGGGGCCACCGCCGTTGACTCACCCCACGGGAGACACGGCCTACTTCTCAGCCCGGCTATAAATTGCCTCCGAGCGGCGCCTCTCGGCTTTTCCGAGGCGCCGAGCCGGCTCCGAGCTTCTCCTCCTCCAGGTGAGTCCACCCCGCGGGGCCACGGAGGGTCCTCCAAGGGATGGAGGGGTGGGAAGCAGCAAAAGGAGGTTCTCCAGGGGGTTGGGAGGTGGGGCCCGTCGCCACGTGCTTGGTCGGTGTGGTGGGAATGTCCGTAGAGCAGCTGAGCTCGGATCTCAGGGGGGTTGGAGGTGGAGAGGGACCTTCTCGAAGGGGGTGGAGATGGAGAGTGACCTTCTCGGAGGGGGTTGGAGATGGAGAGGGACCTTCTGGAGGGGGTTGGAGATGGAGAGGGACCTTCTGGAGGGGGGTGGAGATGGAGAGGGACCTTCTCGAGGGGAGTGGAGATGGAGAGGGACCTTCTGGAGGAGGGTGGAGATGGAGAGGGACCTTCTGGAGGGGGTTGGAGATGGAGAAGGACCTTCTCGAGGGGGTTGGAGATGGAGAGGGACCTTCTCGAGGAGGGTGGAGATGGAGAGGGACCTTCTGGAGGGGGTTGGAGATGGAGAGGGACCTTCTCGAGGCGGGTGGAGATGGAGAGGGACCTTCTGGAGGGGGGTGGAGATGGAGAGGGACCTTCTGGAGGGGGGTGGAGATGGAGAGGGACCTTCTGGAGGGGGGTGGAGATGGAGAGGGACCTTCTCGAGGAGGGTGGAGATGGAGAGGGACCTTTTGGAGGGGGTGGAGATGGAGAGGGACCTTCTCGAAGGGGGTGGAGATGGAGAGGGACCTTCTCGAGGGGGTTCTCCTCCTCCAGGCATGGCTCGTGAGGGACGTGGGACCTTGGGCTTCGTCCCCATCTTCACCCTCGCCGTGGGGATCTTGGTGGCCACCTGGACGCCGGCTCGGGCTCAAGGTCAAGGCAACGCGAGCAGCGAGGGTGAGTCCCCGTGGTGGCCCTGGTCGGAAGATGGAGACCCTCCAGGTCTTTTCTAGTTTCCTGGGCGAGGAACGTGTCCATCGGGATGGGGTGGGGTGGGGTTGGATGAGGAGACACCATCTCTGGACCCGTGGGCAAGACCTGATGGCGTCCGACCCCCCCTGGTTGGGTTCGGAGCGGAGCTGAAGACAAGAGGACAACTCCCACCTCCTGTTGGGGTGGGGATCGTGGGGACGAGGTCCTCTGGAGGTCCTCTGGAGGCCAAGAAGGTCCCTGAGGTGAGAAGAAGGAAGGTTTAATCCTGGTGGGAACATCTCCCTTTCTCCTGGCTGGACAACTGGGTCTTGGTTTGGGGCGAGAAGACGATTCCCACCGTTTCTACCTCCTGAAAACAAAGACTTTGGATCCAACCAGCTCCTTGGAGCTTCCAAACCTCAACCTGCGTCCCCAGAGCTGAGTCCCGGGTCCTTCAGAGACCTCCAAGCTCGTGGTCGGACACCTTGGGCTTCTCCAAGGCCTCTTTTTTTCCCCATTTTCTCATTTTTATCATCACTTTTTGATGGAGGCTCCGTTGGATCTTCTGGAGAACCTCGGGATGGGTTCCACCAGCATCCAACATCTCGCTCCCGTCTCCTCCAGCCACGACCCCCCCATGGGAGCTCGGGGGAAGCCGCTGAGATGCCTTCAGGGAGCGTGGGGTCACCTAAAGGTGTCGGTTGGGCTCTCCAGGAGCTTGGGATGCCCAAGGAGTCTTCTTCTCCTCTGAGGTGGGTTCCACCCAGCGACGCCGGCACCGGATGGAGATGGATTCCAGGTGGCTCCAAGCCTTGGGCGTCTCCCATCGCCGCCCGGCCCGGGCTCCTAATCTCCACCAGCTCCAAAAACCAGTCCCACCGGTACATTCCGATGGCCCAACCCTTCAGCAGAAGCCGGTCACGTGGTGGCACGGACCTGGGGCCACCTCACCCAGCTCCTTCCCTTGGGAGGGGTCGGGTCAACCCCCGAAGCGTCTGAGGACGTCATGGAGGACTCACCGGGGCCACCTTGGAGAAGAAGGACCTGCTGGCTCCTGCCTGATGGCCCCTTGGAAGATCTTGGGGTCGTCTTCTTGAAGAAACGTCGCCGTTGGGGTTGATGCTCCTCTTCCAAGGTCACCTCCTCCCGCTGGGACGCAACTCAGAGGTAGAGGTCTTCTCCAGCGGCCTCGGTAGAGGGGTCACCTGAGCTCGGCTGGGGATGGAGGCCAGGAGGGACACCAGGAGGTCACCAGGAGCTTCGGACTTGGGTGGCGTGGGAAGCCGAGGAGAGAGCTGGGTGGTGGTGGCCTCAGGAAGGTGGTGGCTTCAAGAAGGTCATGGTGGCTTCAAGAAGGTCGTGGTGGCTTCAAGAAGGTCGTGGTGGCTTCAAGAAGGTTGTGGTGGCTTCAAGAAGGTTGTGGTGGCCTCAAGAAAGTCGTGGCCTCAAGAAGGTCGTGGTGGCTTCAAGAAGGTTGTGGTGGCTTCAAGAAGGTCGTGGCCTCAAGAAGGTTGTGGTGGCTTCAAGGTCGCGGCCTCAAGAAGGTCATGGTGGCTTCAAGAAGGTTGTGGTGGCCTCAAGAAGGTCGTGGTGGCCTCAAGAAGGTTGTGGCCTCAAGAAGGTCATGGTGGCTTCAAGAAGGTCGTGGCCTCAAGAAGGTCGTGGCCTCAAGAAGGTCGTGGTGGCTTCAAGAAGGTCGTGGCCTCAAGAAGGTCATGGTGGCCTCAAGAAGGTCGTGGCCTCAAGAAGGTCATGGTGGCCTCAAGAAGGTCGTGGCCTCAAGAAGGTCATGGTGGCTTCAAGAAGGTCGTGGCCTCAAGAAGGTCGTGGCCTCAAGGTGGTGTGGTGGCTTCAAGAAGGTCGTGGCCTCAAGAAGGTCATGGTGGCTTCAAGAAGGTCATGGTGGCTTCAAGAAGGTTGTGGTGGCTTCAAGAAGGTCGTGGCCTCAAGAAGGTCATGGTGGCTTCAAGAAGGTCATGGTGGCTTCAAGAAGGTTGTGGTGGCTTCAAGAAGGTCGTGGTGACCTCAAGAAGTTCATGGCCTCAAGAAGGTCGTGGCCTCAAGGTGGTGTGGTGGCTTCAAGAAGGTCGTGGCCTCGAGAAGATCATGGCCTCAAGAAGGTCGTGGTGGCTTCAAGAAGGTCGTGGCCTTGGAATGGTGGTGACCTCGGAATGGTGGTGACCTCAGGATGGTGACGGCCTCAAGGAGGTCACGGCCTCAGGATGGTGATGGCCTCAAGGAGGTCACGGCCTCAGGATGGTCATGACCTCAAGGAGGTCACGGCCTCAGGATGGTGACGGCCTCAAGGAGGCCATCCATGAGGATGACCCCTCAGCACGGTCCCTCCCTCTGTCCTTGAGGACCATCACCGGGGGCATCTCCAGCGGATCCCATCTCCTGCAGCCACCTAAAGCCCAGGGAGATGCCTCCAAGGGCCTGGGAGATGCCTCCAAGGGCCTGGGAGATGCCTCCAAAGGCCTGGGAGATGCCTCCAAAGGCCTGGGAGATGCCTCCAAAGGCCTGGGAGATGCCTCCAAGGGTCTGGGAGATGCCTCCAAAGGCCTGGGAGATGCCTCCAAAGGCCTGGGAGATGCCTCCAAAGGCCTGGGAGATGCCTCCAAGGGTCTGGGAGATGCCTCCAAAGGCCTGGGAGATGCCTCCAAAGGCCTGGGAGATGCCTCCAAAGGCCTGGGAGATGCCTCCAAGGGCCTGGGAGATGCCTCCAAAGGCCTGGGAGATGCCTCCAAAGGCCTGGGAGATGCCTCCAAAGGCCTGGGAGATGCCTCCAAGGGTCTGGGAGATGCCTCCAAGGGCCTGGGAGATGCCTCCAAAGGCCTGGGAGATGCCTCCAAGGGTCTGGGAGATGCCTCCAAAGGTCTGGGAGATGCCTCCAAGGGTCTGGGAGATGCCTCAAGGGCCTGGGAGATGCCTCCAAGGGCCTGGGAGATGCCTCCAAAGGCCAACCTCTTGACCTCTTCTCGTTCTCTCTTGCAGTTGACGAGTCCCGGATCATCGGTGGGAGACCCTGCTCCATCACCCAACGTCCCTTCCAGGTGGCCATCCTCAAGAGGGGCCAGATCCTCTGCGGTGGGAGCCTGGTGGCCCCCAGCTACGTCCTGACGGCCGCCCACTGCAGGCGACCCCCCTCGTAAGTCGGGTCCTTCCTCACGGGGCTTCCAAAGAGCCAACATCTCCTCCTCTTGGAGACCCCTTGATGGGTCTCCAAGACCTCCTTGGAGACACCTTGACCTCCTTGATGGTCCTTGACCTCCTCAATGGCCCTCAACCTCCTTGTTTGCCCTTAACCTCCTTGATGGCCCTCAACCTCCTTGATGGTCCTTGACCTTGATGGTCCTTGACCTCCTTGATGGTCCTCGACCTCCTCGATGGCCCTCAACCTCCTCGATGGTCCTCGACCTCCTCGATGGCCCTCAACCTCGTCGATGGCCCTCAACCTCCTTTATGGTCCTTGACCTTGATGGTCCTCAACCTCCTTGATGGTCCTCGACCTTCTTGATGGTCCTTGATCTCCTCAATGGCCCTCAACCTCCTTTATGGTCCCCAACCTCCTCGATGGTCCCCGACCTCCTCGATGGGCCTCGACCTCCTTTATGGTCCTTGACCTTGATGGTCCCCGACCTCCTTTATGGTCCTTGACCTTGATGGTCCCCGACCTCCTCGATGGTCCCCGACCTCCTTGATGGTCCTCGACCTCCTTGATGGTCCTTGACCTCCTCGATGGTCCTCAACCTCCTTTATGGTCCTTGACTTTGATGGCCCTCGACCTCCTTGATGGTCCCCGACCTCCTCGATGGTCCTCAACCTCCTCGATGGCCCTCGACCTCCTCGATGGCCCTCGACCTCCTTGATGGTCCCCGACCTCCTTGATGGCCCTCGACCTCCTTGATGGCCCTCAACCTCCTGGATGGTCCTTGATGGACCTCCTTGATGTTCTCCCCCAGCTGAGCATCTCCAGCTCCTCCCCAAAGTCTAGAGGAGAGGCAGGTGGACCTTTAGGAGACAGAACGCAGGGAGAACCAGGAGCTGGGCCTGAGGGCTGAGATGTCACGCGTGGGAATTCTTGGAGGCCCTCAGCGATGAGATGGAGCTGGGAGATGCCCTCAAGGCACCTGAGGCACCTCTGGAGAAGGATCTCATGGATCCTCAAGGCATGAAAGTCCTTTCTTGGCCTCCAGAGGCAGGTGGGACCAGGTTCTCCCTCAACTCTTCCCTTCTCCTTCCACCACGAGGTCCTCAGCAGCTCCTTGACGGCCGAGCCTGAAGGTCAAGGCTTTGTAGGTCTCTTCTAGAGGGTGTCCACGCCCTGATCTCCTCGACCTTCTTCTCTCGGCAGGGAGTACAAGGTCCTCCTGGGGGTGGACAGGTTGCACGACAGGTCCGGAGAGGTCCGTTCGGTCACCTCCGTCCGCGTCCACCCCCGCTACGACCCCAGGAGGAACGACAACGACTTCATGTTGCTCAGGTTGGACAAGCCCGTCAGGATGTCCAACAGGATCAAGACCATCCGCGTGGCCACCAGGTGTCCTCAGCCCGGGACGCGCTGCAGCGTCTCCGGCTGGGGCACCATCAGGTCTCCTGGAGGTACTCGGTGGGGACGAGGAGGGGTGGAGGAGGTCACCGAGGGTGGGAGAAGGTCCACCAAGGGGAGCAGGTGGCCTTCTCCGCGGGGAAAAGTGCTTCCTGGTGGCACCGGCGCTTGGCCCAGGGGGCAGATCCTCGGGTCGCCTTGGGGTTGAGCTCTCATGGAGGCGTCTCCGTGGTCCACCTCCCTCCTAAAAGTGAGATAAGGTCCTTGGGGAGCAGCTCCCGCTGGAGAACATCTTCCAGTTGGGTTTCCTCCATGTTGACCTCTCATGGAAGCATCTCCATGATCCACCTCCCTCTCGAAAGCAAGGAGATCCCCATGGAGAACACCTTCCAGTTGGGTTTCCTTGGTGTTCCTCACTCTTGGAGGCCTCTCCTTGGTCCACCTACCCCCAAAAGCGAGGAGATCTCCATGGAGAACATCTTCTAGTTGGGTTTCCTCCATGTTGACCTCTCATGGAAGCATCTCCATGATCCACCTACCCCCAAAAGTGAGGAGATCCCCATGGAGAACGACCTCCAGTTGGGTTTCCTTCATGTTGACCTCTCCTGGAGGCCTCTCCGTGCTCCACCTACCCCCAAAAGCGAGGAGATCCCCATGGAGAACGACCTCCAGTTGGGTTTCCTTCATGTTGACCTCTCCTGGAGGCCTCTCCATGATCCACCTCCCTCCTGAAAGCGAGGAGATCCCCATGGAGAACATCTCCCAGTTGGGTTTCCTTCATGTTGACCTCTCCTGGAGGCCTCTCCATGGTCCACCTCCCTCCTGAAAGCGAGGAGATCCCCATGGAGAACAACCTCCAGTTGGGTTTCCTTCATGTTGACCTCTCCTGGAGGCCTCTCCATGGTCCACCTTCCTCCTGAAAGTGAGGAGATCCCCATGGAGAACATCTCCCAGTTGGGTTTCCCCTCTCAGCTTGGGTTTCCTTGGCGTTCCTCGCTCCTGGAGGCCTCTCCATGGTCCACCTACCCCCAAAAGCGAGGAGATCCCCATGGAGAACATCTCCCAGTTGGGTTTCCTTCATGTTGACCTCTCCTGGAGGCCTCTCCATGCTCCACCTACCCCCAAAAGCGAGGAGATCCCCATGGAGAACATCTCCCAGTTGGGTTTCCTTCATGTTGACCTCTCCTGGAAGCATCTCCGTGATCCACCTCCCTCCTGAAAGCGAGGAGATCCCCATGGAGAACACCTCCCAGTTGGGTTTCCTTCATGTTGACCTCTCCTGGAGGCCTCTCCATGATCCACCTCCCCCCAAAAGCGAGGAGATCCCCATGGAGAACATCTCCCAGTTGGGTTTCCTTCATGTTGACCTCTCATTGAAGCATCTCCATGATCCACCTACCCCCAAAAGCGAGGAGATCCCCATGGAGAACACCTTCCAGTTGGGTTTCCCCTCTCAGCTTGGGTTTCCTTGGCGTTCCTCGCTCCTGGAGGCCTCTCCATGCTCCACCTACCCCCAAAAGCGAGGAGATCCCCATGGAGAACAACCTCCAGTTGGGTTTCCTTCATGTTGACCTTTCCTGGAGGCCTCTTCATGATCCACCTACCCCCAAAAGCGAGGAGATCCCTATGGAGAACATCTCCCAGTTGGGTTTCCTTCATGTTGACCTCTCCTGGAAGCATCTCCGTGATCCACCTCCCCCCAAAAGCGAGGAGATCCCCATGGAGAACACCTCCCAGTTGGGTTTCCTTCATGTTGACCTCTCCTGGAGGCCTCTCCGTGATCCACCTCCCCCCAAAAGCGAGGAGATCCCCATGGAGAACACCTCCCAGTTGGGTTTCCTTCATGTTGACCTCTCCTGGAGGCCTCTCCATGCTCCACCTACCCCCAAAAGTGAGGAGATCCCCATGGAGAACGACCTCCAGTTGGGTTTCCTTGGTGTTCCTCACTCCTGGAGGCCTCTCCATGGTCCACCTCCCTCCTGAGAGTGGGATGAGGTCTTCTGAGGTCCTCTCTCTCTCTCCATCTCCACCTTCTCCCCCAGCCACCCTGCCCGAGCGGCTGCAGTGCGCCGACATCCAGACCTTCGGCAGGCAGAGGTGCGACCAGGCCTACGGCGGCGCCGTCACCCGCAACATGTTCTGCGCCGGCGTCCCCCAAGGGGGCATCGACTCCTGCCAGGTGGGGCGGGGGGACCGAGGTGGCCGCCCTCCGAGCCACCTAGAAGGTGGCTCCGGGAGGGAAGGGAAGGGTCGCGGGGGCTTCAATCCGAGCCGTCCCTCCCTGGAAGGTCGATGGCACGTGGGTTGGGTTCCCACCACGAGCTCCTGCTTGAGCTGTGGAGCTGGAGGTGGGTTTGGGTTCCCACCACGAGCCGTGGAGCTAGATATGGGTTTGGGTTCCCACCACGAGCTCCTCCTTGAGCTGTGGAGCTGGAGATGGGTTTGGGTTCCCACCACGAGCTGTGGAGCTAGATATGGGTTTGGGTTCCCACCACGAGCTCCTCCTTGAGCTGTGGAGCTGGAGATGGGTTTGGGTTCCCACCACGAGCCATGGAACTAGAGATGGGTTTGGGTTCCCACCACAAGCTCCTGCTTGAGCTGTGGAGCTGGAGGTGGGTTTGGGTTCCCACCATGAGCTCCTCCTAGAACCATGGAGCTGGAAATGGGTTTGGTTTCCCACCACAAACCATGGAGCTGGAGATGGGTTTGGGTTCCCACCAGGAGCTCCTGCTTGAGCTGTGGAGCTGGAGGTGGCTTTGGGTTCCCACCACGAGCCATGGATGTAGAGATGGGTTTGGGTTCTCACCATGAGCCATGGAACTAGATATGGGTTTGGGTTCCCACCATGAGCTCCTCCTTGAGCTGTGGAGCTGGAGATGGGTTTGGGTTCCCACCACGAGCTCCTCCTTGAGCCGTGGAGCTGGAGGTGGGTTTGGGTTCCCACCATGAGCCATGGAGCTAGATATGGGTTTGGGTTCCCACCACGAGCCATGGAGATGGAGATGGGTTAGGGTTCCCACCAGGAGCTCCTCCTTGAGCTGTGGAGCTGGAGGTGGGTTTGGGTTCCCACCACGAGCCGTGGAGCTGGAGATGGCTTTGGGTTCCCACCACGAGCTCCTCCTCCATCCACGGATCTGGGCTCAGGTCACGGCGCTCGGACGCGTCCGTGGAAGCTCCCCGAGACCCACCACCTTCCCATCTCCTGCAGGGGGACTCGGGTGGCCCGCTGGTCTGCAACGGGGTCCTCCAGGGCGTGGTCTCCTGGGGCTTGGCCGTCTGCGGGCGCCAAGGGACGCCCGGCGTCTACGCCAACGTCTGCCGGGCGGCGCCGTGGATCCAGCAGTGGACGCGGGCGCAGATCTGAGGACCTCGGCTCCACCAAGCCCACCACCTCCAGCCCAGGGACCTCCTGGAGCTGGGACCTCAGCTCCATCTCCCCCACCATCTCCACCCTGGGGACCTCCTGGAGATGGGACCTCAGCTCCATCTCCCCCACCATCTCCACCCTGGGACCTCCTGGAGCTGGGACCTCAGCTCCATCTCCCCCACCATCTCCAACCCGGGGACCTCCTGGAGCTGGGACCTCAGCTCCATCTCCCCCACCATCTCCACCCTGGGACCTCCTGGAGCTGGGACCTCAGCTCCATCTCCATCCCAGGGACCTCCTGGAGCTGGGGCCTCAGCTCCATCTCCCCCACCATCTCCAACCCCGGGGACCTCCTGGAGATGGGACCTCAGCTCCATCTCCTCCACCATCTCCACCCCTGGGACCTCCTGGAGCTGGGACCTCAGCTCCATCTCCCCCACCATCTCCATCCCGGGGACCTCCTGGAGCTGGGACCTCAGCTCCATCTCCCCCACCACCTCCAACCCGGGGACCTCCTGGAGCTGGGACCTCAGCTCCATCTCCCCCACCATCTCCACCCTGGGGACCTCCTGGAGATGGGACCTCAGCTCCATCTCCCCCACCATCTCCACCCCGGGACCTCCTGGAGCTGGGACCTCCTGGAGATGATGGGACCTCCTGGAGATGATGGGACCTCCTGGAGGTGGGACCTCCTGGTGGGGTTGGAGGCCACACCTGGTGACACTTGGACTGGAAAATAAAGGAAAAGAGCAAAAGGAGCCTGGAAATGTGGGGAACTGGGAGCACTGGGAGCACTGGGGGCACTGGGAAGGGGAAGAAAGTGGGAACTGGGAGCACTGGGGGCACTGGGAAGCGGAGGGACATGGGAACTGGGAGAACTGGGAGCACTGGGAAGGGGAGGGACATGGGAACTGGGAGAACTGGGGGCACTGGGAAGGGGAGGGACATGGGAACTGGGAGAACTGGGGGCACTGGGAAGGGGAAGAATGTGGGAACTGGGAGAACTGGGGGCACTGGGAAGGGGAACAAGGTTGGAACTGGGAGAACTGGGAGCACTGGGAAGCGGAGGGACATGGGAACTGGGAGAACTGGGAGCACTGGGAAGCGGAGAGACATGGGAACTGGGAGCACTGGGAGCACTGGGAAGTGGGGGGACATGGGAACTGGGAGCACTGGGAGCACTGGGAAGCAGAGGGACATGGGAACTGGGAGAACTGGGAAGGGCCTAATTACCATAGATCATTAATGGTGTTAATGAATCCTTGTTAATTGCACCCATGGGGGGGGGGGGGCGAGGCTCACCCTCGTTAATCCCCCATTAATTAATCCCCTGGTTCATTAATTCCTCAATCAATTAATCCCCCCTTAATTCATTCCTCCATTAACGAATCCCTGATTAATTACCCCATTAATTAATTCCCCAATCAATTGCCCCGTTGGCTCCCCTCCTAATCACCCCAAGTTAATTAATTCCCCAATTAATTAATTCCCCAATTAGTTATTGCCCCAATTAATTAGCACCGGCAGCTCACCCTGAGCAGCATTAGAAACCCAGCTGGGAGGTTACTGGGATGGACTGGGAAGGCACTGGGAGGGACTGGAAGTTACTGGGACGTCCCTGGAGGCACTGGGAGATGGTACTGGGAGGCACTGGGAGATACTGGGAGGCACTGGGATGCTGGATTCGCCACTGGGAGGGACTGGAAGTTACTGGGATGTCCCTGGAGGCACTGGGAGATGGTACTGGGAGGCACTGGGAGATACTGGGAGGCACTGGGAGATACTGGGAGGGACTGGGATGCTGGAGTCGCCACTGGGAGGAACTGGAAGTTACTGGGAGATGATACTGGGAGGCACTGGGAGATGATACTGGGAGGGACTGGGAGATACTGGGAGGCACTGGGAGATGATACTGGGAGGCACTGGGAGATACTGGGAGGCACTGGGAGATACTGGGAGGCACTGGGAGATGATACTGGGAGGGACTGGGAGATACTGGGAGGCACTGGGATGCTGGAGTCGCCACTGGGAGGAACTGGAAGTTACTGGGAGATGATACTGGGAGGCACTGGGAGATGATACTGGGAGGCACTGGGAGATACTGGGAGGCACTGGGATGCTGGAGTCGCCACTGGGAGGAACTGGAAGTTACTGGGAGATGATACTGGGAGGCACTGGGAGATGATACTGGGAGGCACTGGGAGATACTGGGAGGCACTGGGAGGGACTGGAAGTTACTGGGATGTCCCTGGAGGCACTGGGAGATGTTACTGGGAGGCACTGGGAGATACTGGGAGGCACTGGGATGCTGGATTCGCCACTGGGAGGGACTGGAAGTTACTGGGATGTCCCTGGAGGCACTGGGAGATGATACTGGGAGGCACTGGGAGATGGTACTGGGAGGCACTGGGAGATGGTACTGGGAGGCACTGGGAGATGGTACTGGGAGGCACTGGGAGATGGTACTGGGAGGCACTGGGAGATGATACTGGGAGGCACTGGGAGATGATACTGGGAGGCACTGGGATGCTGGAGTCACCACTGGGAGATGGTACTGGGAGGCACTGGGAGATGGTACTGGGAGGCACTGGGAGATGGTACTGGGAGGCACTGGGAGATGATACTGGGAGGCACTGGGAGATGATACTGGGAGGCACTGGGATGCTGGAGTCACCACTGGGAGATGGTACTGGGAGGCACTGGGAGATGGTACTGGGAGGCACTGGGAGATGGTACTGGGAGGCACTGGGAGATGATACTGGGAGGCACTGGGAGATGATACTGGGAGGCACTGGGAGATGATACTGGGAGGCACTGGGAGATACTGGGAGGGACTGGGATGCTGGAGTCGCCACTGGGAGGGACTGGAAGTTACTGGGATGTCCCTGGAGGCACTGGGAGATGATACTGGGAGGGACTGGAAGTTACTGGGATGTCCCTGGAGGCACTGGGAGATGGTACTGGGAGGCACTGGGATGCTGGAGTCGCCACTGGGAGGAACTGGAAGTTACTGGGATGTCCCTGGAGGCACTGGGAGATGATACTGGGAGGCACTGGGAGATACTGGGAGGCACTGGGATGCTGGAGTCGCCACTGGGAGGGACTGGGAGGCACTGGGAGATGATACTGGGAGGCACTGGGAGATGATACTGGGAGGCACTGGGAGATACTGGGAGGCACTGGGAGATGATACTGGGAGGCACTGGGATGCTGGAGTCGCCACTGGGAGGAACTGGAAGTTACTGGGATGTCCCTGGAGGCACTGGGAGATGGTACTGGGAGGCACTGGGATGCTGAAGTCACCACTGGGAGGGACTGGAAGTTACTGGGATGTCCCTGGAGGCACTGGGAGATGATACTGGGAGGCACTGGGAGATGATACTGGGAGGCACTGGGAGACACTGGGAGGCTCCGAATGGGTTCGGTTGGCCCTGAGACACCCTGGGAGGAACTGGGAGATACTGGGAGATACTGGGAGATACTGGGAGGCACTGGGAGATACTGGGAGGCTCCGAATGGGTTCGGTTGGCCCTGAGACACCCTGGGAGGAACTGGGAGGCACTGGGAGGTACTGGGAGGCACTGGGAGGCCTCAGTTGGCCCTGGTTGCCCCTTCGAAGCCTTTAGAGGCCCCAGTTGGCCCCTCGAGGCCCTGGTTGCCCCTTCGAAGCCTTTAGAGGCCCCAGTTGGCCCCTCAAGGCCCTGGTTGCCCCTTCGAAGCCTTTAGAGGCCCCGGTTGGCCCCTCAAGGCCCTGGTTGCCCCTTCGAAGCCTTTAGAGGCCCCAGTTGGCCCCTCAAGGCCCTGGTTGCCCCTTCGAAGCCTTTAGAGGCCCGGCTCGGCCCCTCAAGGCCCTGGTTGCCCCTTCGAAGCCTTTAGAGGCCCAGCTCGGCCCCTCAAGGCCCTGGTTGCCCCTTCGAAGCCTTTAGAGGCCCTGGTTGGCCCCTCAAGGCCCTGGTTGGCTCCTCAAGGCCCTGGTTGCCCCTTCGAAGCCTTCAGAGTCCCCAGTTGGCCCCTCGAGGCCCTGGTTGCCCCTTCGAAGCCTTTAGAGGCCCCAGTTGGCCCCTCGAGGCCCTGGTTGCCCCTTCGAAGCCTTTAGAGGCCCCAGTTGGCCCCTCAAGGCCCTGGTTGCCCCTTCGAAGCCTTTAGAGGCCCGGCTCGGCCCCTCAAGGCCTTGGTTGGCCCCTCAAGGCCCTGGTTGCCCCTTCAAAGCCTTTAGAGGCCCTGGTTGGCCCTGGTTGCCCCTTCGAGGCCTTTAGAGGCCCCAGTTGGCCCCTCGAGGCCCTGGTTGCCCCTTCAAAGCCTTTAGAGGCCCTGGTTGCCCCTTTGAAGCCTTTAGAGGCCCCAGTTGACCCCTCAAGGCCCTGGTTGCCCCTTCGAAGCCTTTAGAGGCCCGGCTTGGCCCTTCGAGGCCCTGGTTGGCCCCTCAAGGCCCTGGTTGCCCCTTCGAAGCCTTTAGAGGCCCAGTTGACCCCTCAAGGCCCTGGTTGGCCCCTCAAGGCCCTGGTTGCCCCTTGGAGGCCTTTAGAGGCCCCGGTTGGCCCCTCAAGGCCCCGGTTGCCCCTTGGAGGCCCCTGAAGGCCCCGGTTGGCCCCTGAAGGCCCCGGTTGGCCCTCGGAGGCCCCGGCTGGCCCGGCTTGGCCCCGGCTGGCAGCCGCGGTGCCGCGGGGCCGGGTGTGGCGCGAGGTGCGACCGCCCCGACCGGCCCCGCGCCCTTCGCCGGCCCAGGTGGGGCCCCGGCCGCCATTTAAGGGGCCCGGCCCCGCGCCCGCCTCGGCCTCCTCTGCCTCCCCGCCATGGCGAGCCTCCTGCCGCTGCTGCTGCTGGCCACCGGTGGGCACTGGGAGGCACTGGGAGGGACTGGGAGGGAGCTGGGGGGGCACTGGGAGGGAGCTGGGGGGCACTGGGGGGGCTATGGGGCACTGGGAGGGAGCTGGGAGGCACTGGGAGGGAGAGATAGGGCACTGGGAGGGACTGGGAGGGAGAGATGGGGAGCTGGGGGGCACTGGGGGGGAGCTGGGGGGCACTGGGGGGGAGAGACAAGGCACTGGGTGGGACTGGGAGGGAGCTGGGAGGCACTGGGGGGGCTGGGAGGCACTGGGGGGGCTGGGGGGCACTGGGTGGGAGAGACAAGGCACTGGGAGGCACTGGGGGGGAGCTGGGAGGTACTGGGAGGGAGAGACAAGGTACTGGGGGGCACTGGAAGGGACTGGGAGGGAGCTGGGGGGCACTGGGAGGGAGCTGGGGGGCACTGGGAGGGACTGGGAGGGAGAGATGGGGAGCTGGGGGGCACTGGGGGGGAGTGGGGGGGCACTGGGAGGGAGCTGGGAGGGACTGGGAGGGAGAGATAGGGCACTGGGAGGGACTGGGAGGGAGAGATGGGGAGCTGGGGGGCACTGGGTGGGAGCTGGGGGGCACTGGGAGGGACTGGGAGGGAGAGATGGGGAGCTGGGGGGCACTGGGTGGGAGCTGGGGGGCACTGGGTGGGAGAGACAAGGCACTGGAAGGGACTGGGAGGGAGCTGGGGGGCACTGGGGGGGGCTGGGAGGGAGCTGGGGGGGGCTGGGGGGCACTGGGGGGGAGAGACAAGGCACTGGGGGGCACTGGGGGGGAGCTGGGAAGCACTGGGAGGGAGAGACAAGGCACTGGGGGGCACTGGAAGGGAGTGGGAGGGAGCTGGGGGGCACTGGGAAGGAGAGACAAGGCACTGGGAGGGACTGGGAGGGAGCTGGGGGGCACTGGGGGGGAGCTGGGAGGCACTGGGAGGGAGAGACAAGGCACTGGGGGCACTGGGAGGGACTGGGGGGGAGCTGGGGGGCACTGGGAGGGAGAGACAATGCACTGGGGGGCACTGAGAGGGAGCTGGGGGGCACTGGGAGGGAGACACAAGGCACTGGGAGGGACTGGGAGGGAGAGATGGGGAGCTGGGGGGCACTGGGGGGGAGACACAAGGCACTGGGAGGGAGAGACAAGGTACTGGGAGGCACTGGGGGGGAGCTGGGAGGCACTGGTGGGGAGAGACAAGGTACTGGGGGGCACTGGAAGGGACTGGGAGGGAGCTGGGGGGCACTGGGAGGGAGAGACAAGGCACTGGGAGGGACTGGGAGGGAGCTGGGGGGCACTGGGAGGGAGAGACAAGGCACTGGGAGGGACTGGGAGGGAGCTGGGGGGCACTGGGAGGGAGAGACAAGGCACTGGGAGGGACTGGGAGGGAGCTGGGGGGCACTGGGGGGGAGCTGGGAGGCACTGGGAGGGAGAGACAAGGTACTGGGGGGCACTGGGAGGGAGAGATGGGGGGCTGGGAGGCACTGGGGGGGACTGGGGGGCACTGGGTGGGAGAGACAAGGCACTGGGAGGCACTGGGGGGGAGCTGGGTTGCACTGGGAGGGAGAGACAAGGTACTAGGGGGCACTGGAAGGGACTGAGAGGGAGCTCGGGGGCACTGGGAGGGAGAGACAAGGCACTGGGGGCACTGGGAAGGAGCTGGGGGGCACTGGGAGGGAGAGACAAGGCACTGGGGGGCACTGGAAGGCACTGGGGGGGAGCTGGGAGGCACTGGGAGGGAGAGACAGGGCACTGGGGGGCACTGGAAGGGAGCTGGGGGATACTGGGGGGCACTGGGAGAGAGCTGGAGGGCACTGGGAGGGAGAGACAGGGCACTGGGGGGCACTGGGAGGGAGCTGAGAGGCACTGGGAGGGAGAGACAGGGCACTGGGAGGGAGCTGAGGGGCACTGGGAGGGAGAGACAAGGCACTGGGGGCACTGGGAGGGACTGGGGGGGAGCCGGGGGCACTGGGGGGGAGCTGGGGGGCACTGGGAGGGAGAGACAGGGCACTGGGGGGCACTGGGAGGGAGCTGGGGGATACTGGGGGGCACTGGGAGGGAGCTGGGGGATACTGGGGGGCACTGGGAGGGAGCTGGAGGGCACTGGGAGGGAGCTGGGGGGCACTGGGAGGGAGAGACAGGGCACTGGGGGGCACTGGGAGGGAGCTGGGAGGCACTGGGAGGGAGAGACAGGGCACTGGGGGGCACTGGGAGGGAGCTGGGGGGCACTGGGGGACATTAGAGGCCACTGGGAGGGTACTGGGGTGTACTGGGAGGGTGCTGGGAGATGCTAAGAGGGTACTGGTGAGCACTGGGATTGCACTGGGGGGCACTGGGAGGGGAACTGGGGGCACTGGGAGGGGAACTGGGGGCACTGGGAGGGCTCTTGGGGTCACTGGTGGGGAGGGGGAGAACGAGCTGAAGGTACTGGGAGGCTCATGGGAGGCCCTGAGAGGGTACTGGGGAGCACTGGGACGGAGCTGGTGGTGAACTGGGGGCACTGGGAGGCAGTGGGAGCAAACTGGTTTGAGTGGGAGGGAATGAGGAAGCACTGGGAGGCGTGGAACTGGAACCGTGAGGGAACTGGGGACACTGGGAGGCAGTGGGAGGGGCCTGGTGTGGGCAAGAGGGAAAGAGGAGGCACTGGGAGGCACTGGGAGGCACTGGGAGGGGACTGGGAAGCACTGGGAGGGGACTGGGGGCACTGGGAGGGCACTGGGAAGCTGCTAGGAAGGAATGGGGAAGTACTGGGAGGCATGGAAATGTACTGGAGGGAACTGGAAGGGGCTGGGGTTGTACTGGGAGGGAACTGGGGGGAGAACTGGAAGTACTGGAAGGCACTGGGAGGGAAGCGGAGGTTACTGGGAAGACCTGACAGGCGGTGGGAGGCAACTGGGAGAGGCTGGGAGGGAACTGGGAGGGCACTGGGGGCCACGGAGGGGGAAGGAGGCAGCGTTGGGAAAGAACTGGGAGGCACTGGGAGGGGACTGGGAGGCACTGGGAGGCACTGGGAGGGGACTGGGAGGCACTGGGAGGGGACTGGGAGGCACTGGGTGGGAGGCGCGGGGCACTGGGAGGGACTGGGAGGCACTGGGAGGGAACTGGGAGGCACTAGGAGGGGACTGGGAGGAACTGGGAGGGAACTGGGAGGCACTGGGGAGGCACTGGGGAGGAACTGGGAGGAACTGGGAGGCACTGGGAGGGGACTGGGAGGCACTGGGGAGGCACTGGGAGGCACTGGGAGGCACTGGGGAGGCACTGGGAGGCACTGGGGAAGCACTGGGAGGCACTGGGGAGGTACTGGGGGAACTGGGAGGCACTGGGGAAGCACTGGGAGGCACTGGGGAGGCACTGGGAGGAACTGGGAGGGCACTGGGGGAACTGGGAGGCACTGGGGAGGCACTGGGAGGAACTGGGGAGGCACTGGGAGGCACTGGGAGGAACTGGGGAAGCACTGGGAGGCACTGGGAGGCACTGGGAGGAACTGGGGAAGCACTGGGAGGCACTGGGAGGAACTGGGAGGGCACTGGGGGAACTGGGAGGAACTGGGGAGGCACTGGGAGGCACTGGGAGGCACTGGGAGGCACTGGGAGGCACTGGGAGGCACTGGGAGGATAAGGGAGAGCTGGGACGACATGAGGAGATGTTGAGGGACCACGAGGACCTTCTAGGAGACAACTGGGAGGGCACCGGGAGGAGCTGGGGGCGGGGGGGGAACTGGGAGGAACTGGGAGGAACTGGGAGCCGAGCTGTGGTCCCGCAGCGGCCGTGGGGGACGAGAACCGCATCGTGGGTGGCCAGAGCTGCCAGAAGAAGCGTCACCCCTACCAGGTGGTCCTGATGGGACCCCAGAAGAACATCCACTGCGGGGGGGTCCTCATCGCCCCCACGTGGGTCCTGACGGCCGCCCACTGCGACACCAAGAGGTGAGGTCGGGGGGGGACACGGGGACCTCCAGGGGACGTGGGGAGAAGCTGTGGAGATGTCCTCCAGGGGCTGGAGGTGGCCCTGGGCTTGGTAGGACCTTGTTGAGAACCTCAATGAAGCTGGAGGTGGCCCCGGGGATGGTAGAACCTGGTTGTTGAGAACCTCAATGAAGTTGGAGGTGGCCCCAGGCATGGTAGAACCTGGTTGTTGAGAACCTCAATGAAGTTGGAGGTGGCCCTGGGTATGGGTAGGACCTCGTTGAGAACCTCAGTGAAGTTGGAGGTGGCCCCAGGCATGGTAGAACCTGGTTGTTGAGAACCTCAAAGGAGCTGGAGGTGGCCCTGGGCATGGTAGAACCTCATTAAGAACCTCAATGAAGCTGGAGGTGGCCCCAGGGATGGTAGAACCTGGTTGTTGAGAACCTCAGTGAAGTTGGAGGTGGCCCCGGGCATGGTAGAACCTGGTTGTTGAGAACCTCAAAGGAGCTGGAGGTGGCCCTGGGCATTGTAGGACCTCGTTGAGAACCTCAACGAAGTTGGAGGTGGCCCTGGGTATGGGTAGGACCTCATTGAGAACATCAATGAAGTTGGAGGTGGCCCCGGGCATGGTAGAACCTGGTTGTTGAGAACCTCAATGAAGCTGGAGGTGGCCCCAGGCATGGTAGAACCTCGTTGAGAACCTCAATGAAGTTGGAGGTGGCCCTGGGTATGGGTAGGACCTCGTTGAGAACCTCAATGAAGCTGGAGGTGGCCCCGGGCATGGTAGGACCTTGTTGAGAACCTCAATGAAGCTGGAGGTGGCCCCAGGGATGGTAGAACCTGGTTGTTGAGAACCTCAATGAAGCTGGAGGTGGCCCCAGGCATGGTAGGACCTGGTTGCTGAGAACCTCAATGAAGCTGGAGGTGGCCCTGGGCATGGTAGGACCTGGTTGCTGAGAACCTCAATGAAGTTGGAGGTGGCCCCGGGCATGGTAGAACCTGGTTGTTGAGAACCTCAGTGAGGCTGGAGGTGGCCCCAGGGATGGTAGAACCTTGTTGAGAACCTCAATGAAGCTGGAGGTGGCCCCGGGGATGGTAGAACCTGGTTGTTGAGAACTTCAAAGGAGCTGGAGGTGGCCCTGGGCATGGTGGGACCTCGTTGAGAACCTCAATGAAGTTGGAGGTGGCCCCGGGCATGGTAGAACCTGGTTGTTGAGAACCTCAATGAAGCTGGAGGTGGCCCCAGGCATGGTAGAACCTCGTTGAGAACCTCAATGAAGTTGGAGGTGGCCCTGGGTATGGGTAGAACCTCATTGAGAACCTCAATGAAATTAGAGGTGGCCCCGGGGATGGTAGAACCTGGTTGTTGAGAACCTCAGTGAAGTTGGAGGTGGCCCCGGGCATGGTAGGACCTCATTAAGAACCTCAATGAAGCTGGAGGTGGCCCCAGAGATGGTAGAACCTGGTTGTTGAGAACTTCAAAGGAGCTGGAGGTGGCCCTGGGCATGGAAGGACCTCGTTGAGAACCTCAATGAAGCTGGAGGTGGCCCCGGGCATGGTAGGACCTCATTGAGAACCTCAGTGAGGCTGGAGGTGGCCCCGGGGATGGTAGAACCTGGTTGTTGAGAACCTCAAAGGAGCTGGAGGTGGCCCTGGGCATCGTAGGACCTGGTTGGGCTTCATCCACCAGGCTTGGCCACCACAACCATCCCATTGGGCTCCCCTGAGCATGACCGAGAGGTCCCCCAACCCACCATCTCCCACCTCCTGAGGTTCTCCAGGGTCAGGCGGGCACCTCTTCAAGACCCAGGTGACCAGGCCACCCACCCCCAGGTGGACCTTTTTCCTCCCTGGAGGAACCTCATGGTGGGTCTTCTTCTCCAGCTCCATCCCCGTCCGCATGGGCGACCACAGCCTGAAGACCAAGGAGGGGACGGAGCAGTGCATCAGCTCGGCCGAGGCCTTCATCCACCCCGACTACGATGCCACCAGCCACGACAGCGACATCATGCTCCTCAAGCTGAAGAAAGCGGCTCGGATGACCGAGCGCGTCCAGGCCGTGGCTCTTCCCAAGCGCTGTCCGCCCCCCGGCAGCGAGTGTGTCGTCTCGGGCTGGGGCAGCACCAGCAGCCCCGAAGGTAGAGAGGGGGACAACCTCGGCTGGAAGGGCCACCAGGGGGCTGGACGGGATGGGAGGGCGGCTCAGGGGCTTGAAGGCATCTCGGGGGGCTTCTTGAGGGCATCTCGGGGGCTTCTCTGGGTTCTTGGGGGCATCTCTGGGGCTTGAGGGCATCTTGGGGGCTTTTTGAGGGCATCTCGGGGGCTTCTCTGGGTTCTTGGAGGCTTCTTGGAGGCTTCTTGGGGGCATCTCAGGGGCTTGAGGGCTTCTCAGGGGCTTTTTGAGGGCATCTCGGGGGCTTCTCTGGCTTCTTGGAGGCTTCTTGGGGGCATCTCGGGGGCTTCTTGAGGGCATCTCGGGGGCTTCTTGAGGGCATCTCGGGGGCTTGGGGGCTTCTTGGGGGCATCTCTGGGTTCTTGAGGGCATCTCTGGGTTCTTGGGGCCCTCTTGGAGGCATCTCAGGGGCTTCTTGGGGGCATCTCTGGGTTCTTGAGGGCATCTCTGGGTTCTTGGGGCCCTCTTGGGGGCATCTCGGGGGCTCCTTGGGGGCATCTCGGGGGCTCCTTGGGGGCAACTCAGAGGCTTGAGGGCATCTCAGGGGCTTCTTGGGGGCATCTCTGGGTTCTTGGGGGCATCTCGGGGGCTTCTTGGGGGCATCTCGGGGGCTTCTTGAGGGCATCTCAGGGGCGTCTTGGGGGCATCTCAGGGGCTTCTTGGGGGCATCTCTGGGTTCTTAGGGGCATCTCTGGGTTCTTGGGGGCTCCTCGGGGGCATCTCAGGGGCTTCTTGGGGGCATCTCAGGGGCTTGAGGGCATCTCGGGGGCTTTTTGGGGGCATCTCAGGGCCTTTCTGGGGGCATCTCAGGGTTCTCGGGGGTATCTCGGGGGCTTCTTGGGGGCATCTCAGGGGCTTCTTGGGGGCATCTCAGGGGCTTCTTGGGGGCATCTCTGGGTTCTTAGGGGCATCTCTGGGTTCTTGGGGGCTCCTCGGGGGCATCTCAGGGGCTTCTTGGGGGCATCTCGGGGGCTTCTTGAGGGCATCTCAGGGTCTTCTTGGGGGCATCTCTGGGTTCTTAGGGGCTCCTCGGGGGCATCTCAGGGGCTTCTTGAGAGCATCTTGGGGGCTTGGGGGCTTCTTGGGAGCATCTCAGGGGCTTGAGGGCATCTCGGGGGCTTTTTGGGGGCATCTCAGGGCCTTTTTGGGGGCATCTCAGGGTTCTCGGGGGCTTCTCAGGGGCATCTCAGGGGCATCTCGGGGGCATCTCCGGGGCTTGGAGGCTTCTTGGAGGCATCTCTGGGGTTTGAGGGCATCTCAGGAGCTTCTTGAGGGCTTCTTGGGGGCATCTCAGGGGCTTCTTGGGGGCATCTCAGGGGCTTCTTGGGGGCATCTCAGGGGCTTGAGGGCTTCTCGGGAGCTTCTCGGGGGCTCCTTGGGGGCATCTCGGGGGCATCTCAGGGGCTTGGAGGCTTCTTGGGGGCATCTCAGGGGCTTGAGGGCATCTCAGGGGCTTCTTGGGGGCATCTCAGGGGCTTGAGGGCTTCTTGGGGGCTTCTCTGGGGCATCTTGGGGGCATCTCAGGGGCTTCTTGGGGGCATGTTGGGGGCTTGGGGGCATCTCAGGTTTCTCAGGGGCATCTCTGGGTTCTTGGGGGCTTCTTGGGGGCATCTCATGGTTCTTGGGGGCATCTCAGGGGCTTCTTGAGGGCATCTCGGGGGCTTGGGGGCATCTCGGGGGCATCTCTGGGTTCTTAGGGGCATCTCTGGGTTCTTGGGGGCTTCTCGGGGGCATCTCAGGGGCTTGAGGGCATCTCCGGGGCTTCTTGGGGGCATCTCCGGGTTTTTGGGGGCTTCTTGGGGGCATCTCAGGGGCTTGGGAGCTTCTTGGGGGTATCTTGGGGGCATCTCAGGGTTCTTGAGGGCATCTCAGGGTTCTTGAGGGCATCTCAGTGTTCTTGGGGGCATCTCAGGGTCTTGGGGGCATCTCAGTGTAGAACATCTCAGGGTTCTTGGGGGCATCTCAGGGTCCTTGGGGGCACCTCAAGGTCTTGAGGACATCTCAGTGTAGAACGTCTCCATCTTGGGGGCATCTCAGGGTCCTTGGGGGCATCTCAGGGTCTTGGGGGCATCTTGGTGTAGAATGTCTCCATCTTGGGGGCATCTCAGGGTCCTTGGAGGCACCTCAAGGTCTTGAGGACATCTCAGTGTAGAACATCTCAGGGTTCTTGGGGGCATCTCAGGGTCCTTGGGGGCACCTCAGGGTCTTGAGGACATCTCAGTGTAGAACGTCTCCATCTTGGGGGCATCTCAGGGTCCTTGGAGGCACCTCAGGGTCTTGAGGACACCTCAGTGTAGAACATCTCAGGGTTCTTGGGGGCATCTCAGGGTCCTTGGGGGCACCTCAAGGTCTTGAGGACATCTCAGTGTAGAACGTCTCAGGGTCCTTGGGGGCATCTCAGGGTCCTTGGGGGCACCTCAGGGTCTTGAGGACATCTCAGTGTAGAACATCTCAGGGTCCTTGGGGGCATCTCAGGGATCTTGGGGGCATCTCAGGGTCTTGAGGACATCTCAGTGTAGAACATCTCAGGGTCCTTGGGGGCATCTCAGGGTCTTGGGGGCATCTTGGTGTAGAATGTCTCCATCTTGGGGGCATCTCAGGGTCCTTGGGGGCACCTCAGGGTCTTGAGGACATCTCAGTGTAGAACATCTCAGGGTCCTTGGGGGCATCTCAGGGTCCTTGGGGGCACCTCAAGGTCTTGAGGACCTCTCAGTGTAGAACGTCTCCATCTTGGGGGCATCTCAGGGATCTTGGGGGCATCTCAGGGTCCTTGAGGGCATCTCAGTGTAGAACATCTCAGGGTCCTTGGGGGCATCTCAGGGTCTTGAGGACATCTCAGTGTAGGACATCTCAGTGTAGAACATCTCAGGGTTCTTGGGGGCATCTTGGGGTCCTTGGGGGCACCTCAGAGTCTTGGGGGCATCTCAGTGTAGAACGTCTCCATCTTGGGGGCATCTCAGGGATCTTGGGGGCATCTCAGGGTCTTGGGGGCATCTCAGTGTAGAACATCTCAGGGATCTTGGGGACATCTCAGGGATCTTGGGGGCATCTCAGGGTCTTGGGGGCATCTCAGTGTAGAACATCTCAGGGATCTTGGGGACATCTCAGGGATCTTGGGGGCATCTCAGGGTCTTGAGGGCATCTCAGTGTAGAACATCTCAGGGTCCTTGGGGGCATCTCAGGGTCTTGAGGACATCTCAGTGTAGGACATCTCAGTGTAGAACATCTCAGGGTTCTTGGGGGCATCTCAGGGTCCTTGGGGGCATCTCAGGGTCTTGGGGGCAACTCAGTGTAGAACGTCTCCATCTTGGGGGCATCTCAGGGATCTTGGGGGCATCTCAGGGTCTTGAGGACATCTCAGTGTAGAACATCTCAGGGTCCTTGGGGGCATCTCAGGGTCCTTGAGGGCAACTCAGTGTAGAACATTTACATCTTGAGGGCATCTCAGGGTCTTGGGGGCACCTCAGTGTAGAACATCTCCATCTTGGGGGCATCTCGGGGATCTTGGGGGCACCTCAGGGTCTTGGGGGCATCTCAGGGTCTTGAGGACATCTCAGTGTAGAACATCTCAGGGTCCTTGGGGGCATCTCAGGGTCTTGGGGGCATCTTGGTGTAGAATGTCTCCATCTTGGGGGCATCTCAGGGTCCTTGGGGGCACCTCAAGGTCTTGAGGACATCTCAGTGTAGAACATCTCAGGGTCCTTGGGGGCATCTCAGGGTCTTGAGGACATCTCCGTGTGGAACACCTCAGGGTCCTTGGGGGGGCACGTTGGGACTTCTTGCCCGTGTCCTGCTCTTCGCAGGCTACTTCCCAGACGTTCTCCAGTGCGGGGTGGTCTACACCATGGCCAACGAGGAGTGCAGCAAGCTCTACCCCAAGGGCATCACCAAGAACATGCTCTGCGCCGGCGTCTCCGGAGGGGGCACCGACTCCTGCCAGGTGGGACCAGGGCTGGGAGGTCCTGGGGGGTCTTGGGGACCAGGGGAGGAGGAGAAGATGGATGGGCTCGACTAACCCTCTTGGAGAACGGGAGGTCCCCTAGTGCAGCATCCGGGAGAGGCTGCGAGGACCTCTGGGTCTCCGTGGCTTGGGCCCATAGGTCATGGTGGTCTCCGTGCCTTGATGGTCTTCACGCCTTGATCTCAAGGGTCGTGGTGGTCTCCATGCCTTGATCTCAAGGGTCGTGGTGGTCTCCATGCCTTGATCTCAAGGGTCGTGGTGGTCTCCATGCCTTGATGGTCTCCATGTCTTGATCTCAAGGGTCACGGTGGTCTCCACGCCTTGATCTCAAGGGTCGTGGTGGTCTCCATGCCTTGGTCTCAAGGGTCGTGGTGGTCTCCATGCCTTGGTCCCAAGGGTCACAGTGGTCTCCACACCTTGATCTCAAGGGTCCTGGTGGTCTCCACGCCTTGATCTCAAGGGTCGTGGTGGTCTCCATGCCTTGGTCTCAAGGGTCGTGGTGGTCTCCATGCCTTGGTCTCAAGGGTCGTGGTGGTCTCCATGCCTTGGTCCCAAGGGTCACAGTGGTCTCCACACCTTGATCTCAAGGGTCCTGGTGGTCTCCATGCCTTGATCCCAAGGGTCGTGGTGGTCTCCATGCCTTGATCTCAAGGGTCGTGGTGGTCTCCATGCCTTGATCTCAAGGGTCATGGTGGTCTCCATGCTTTGATGGTCTCCATGCCTTGATCTCAAGGGTCGTGGTGGTCTCCATGCCTTGATCCCAAGGGTCGTGGTGGTCTCCATGCCTTGATCTCAAGGGTCGTGGTGGTCTCCATGCCTTGATCTCAAGGGTCACGGTGGTCTCCATGCCTTGATGGTCTCCATGCCTTGATCCCAAGGGTCCTGGTGGTCTCCATGCCTTGATGGTCTCCATGTCTTGATCTCAAGGGTCACGGTGGTCTCCACGCCTTGGTCCCAAGGGTCGCAGTGGTCTCCATGCCTTGACCTCAAGGGTCATGGTGGTCTCCACGCCTTGATCTCAAGGGTCGTGGTGGTCTCCACGCCTTGATCTCAAGGGTCACGGTGGTCTCCACGCCTTGATCTCAAGGGTCGTGGTGGTCTCCATGCCTTGATCTCAAGGGTCATGGTGGTCTCCATGCCTTGATCTCAAGGGTCGTGGTGGTCTCCATGCCTTGATCTCAAGGGTCGTGGTGGTCTCCATGCCTTGATGGTCTCCACGCCTTGATCCCATGGGTCGTGGTGGTCTCCACGCCTCAATCCCAAGGGTCGTGGTGGTCTCCACGCCTTGACCCCACGGGAGATGAGGATCTCCAGGGCGACCCCCGGGGTCTGAGGGCCTCCCTGCGGGGTGCCCCGCTCGGTTGCCCCGACCCTGGTGGCATCTCGAGGGCTTCCGTCTACTCCCGCAGGGCGACTCGGGGGGTCCTCTGGTGTGCCGGGACGAGCTGCAGGGCATCGTCTCGTGGGGGATGCAGGTCTGCGGCCAACGGGGCAAACCAGGCGTCTACACCCGCGTCTGCCAGTTCACCTCCTGGATCCAGGACACCATGAGGAGGAACAGCAACCTCTGAGCTTCCACCACCAACCCCCTCCAAGGCTGGAAAGGTCCTTCTCGTTCCTCTCCCTCAGTGTCCTCCCCAAAAGACCAGGGCGGGGAGGTGTCTTCTTCTGCCTCGTCCCACCCCGGCGCGCCAGGCGAGAGGTCCTGGAATAAAGCCCTCTGAAACGTGGTGGACTTCCATTCTCAGGTGGCTCCGTGGTGGCCACCGAGGCCGTGGAGGAAGGGGGAGGAGAGGTCTCCAGGAGCGTGGCGAGGACCTTGGCTCCGGAGGGTTGGTGGCCAGGGTGGCCGGCTGGTGGCCACAGCTTTCTGGTGGCCGTGGTGGCCACCAGCACCTGGTGGTGGTGACCACGGCTGGAGAGCACGTCTTGAGCTCTGAAGGTCCCAGCGAGAGGCCACCAGAGAACCAGCAGGACGTGGCTCCTCCTGGGAGCGAGTGGGCGCCTCTAATTAGCTCTAATTAAGAGCTGCCTAATAAGGTCTCGCCCCCAACTCCAACCTCTGGAGATGCGGCCCCACCACTTGGGTTGGGATCAACCCAAGCGCCACCTCCTCCCGGCTGGAAGATCTTGAGATGTTGGTGCCCTCTGGTGGGAATGAGAAGTTGAGAGTGGGTGACCTCTACACCAGCCCAGGTGGATGTGGGGTTGGGGGGACACGGGTGGTGGAGATGAGGACACCTCATGGACCTGTGGACACGTGGTGTGGGTGAGAAGACCCATCACGGGGCTGTCTGGCCACGTGTCTCGGCCACGTGGGCCACGTGGAGGTGGGAACGTGTCTTCTGGCTGGTCGGACGTCTCTTGTGGACACACAGACGCGTGTGGTGGACACAGCTCCCACGGGGACGCGCGTCCCGGCCGTGTGGACCTCTCTGAGGGGCCTGCGGGCACGTGTTGAGGGCAGGTGGACGCAGGTGGTGGACGCGTAGGTGTCCCTCGTGGAGCTGTGGGTGCGTGGTGGACGCGTGGACACGTGGCGTGTGGATATGTCATGTTGGGATGTGCACACGCGTGGACCCCACGGTCACGTGGATCCACCACGGAAGTGCTGGAGAACCACGTGGTGGTCTCCAAGGTCCTTGACCAACCAGATCCTACTGGTCTCCATGGTTCTGGGCCAACCAGATCATCCCGGGCCACCCAGATCACCTTGGTCTCCATGATCCTTGACCAACCAGGTCCTGTTGGTCTCCAAAGCTCTTTGCCAACCAGGTCCTGTTGGTCTCCAAAGCTCTTTGCCAACCAGGTCCTGTTGATCTCCATGGTCCTTGGCCACTTAGATCACCTTGATCTCCATGGTCCTTGGCCAAGCAGATCACCTCGGTCTCCAAGGCCCTTGGCCAAGCAGCTCCTGTTGGTCTCCAAGGTCCTTGACCAACCAGGTCCTGTTGGTCTCCACGGTTCTTGGTCTCCACGGTTCTTGGCCAACCAGCTCCTGTTGGTCTCCAAGGTCCTTGTCCAACCACATCACCTTGATCTCCACGGTCCTTGGCCACCTAGATCACCTTGATCTCCAAGGTCCTTGGCCAAGCAGATCACCTTGATCTCCAAGGTCCTTGGCCAAGCAGCTCCTGTTGATCCCCTTGGTCCTTGGCCAACCAGGTCCTGTTGGTCTCCATGGTTCTTGGTCTCCATGGTTCTTGGCCAACCAGGTCCTGTCGGTCTCCATGGTCCTTGGCCAAGCAGATCACCTTGATCTCCATGGTCCTTGGCCACCCAGATCACCTTGATCTCCAAGGCCCTTGGCCAAGCAGCTCCTGTTGGTCTCCAAGGTCCTTGACCAACCAGGTCCTGTTGGTCTCCATGGTTCTTGGTCTCCACGGTTCTTGGCCAACCAGGTCCTGTTGGTCTCCATAGTCCTTGTCCACCCAGATCCCCTTGATCTCCAACCCCGTTGGCCGCTGCCTTCGACCCAACCGGCCAATCATCTCCTCCCGCTTCCAAACGCCGCTTGACCTCCTGGCCTCGTCCTCTCTCCGAGGCCAACTGGCCAACCGGCGTCTCCACCGGCCACGTGTCCTCCTCCCCCCAAACCCAGGCCCCGACCTCCACCGGCGCCGAGGAGCCAATGGGGACGCCCCGAGGAGCCAATGGGGATGCCCCGAGGAGCCAACGGGGACGCCCCGAGGTGACGCAAGGTCCAGGCGGCGCCGAGAAGAAGAAGCGTCAAGGGATTAAGGGATGGAGACGCCTCCAAGCTCCACTCCAGGGTGGGACAAGCCGGGTTGGGCCGGCAACGCCGTGGGAGGAGACGCGCCGGAGCCGGTTGGGACGGTTCTTCCTTCAGCGCAGGGGTCCCCAAGGGTGGAGGAGGCCACCGGGACACACGCGCGTGGCCACCAGGAAGCCACCGGGAAGCCACCACGAAGCAGAAGAACTTGGCTTGGAAGGAAGGGGGTGGCCCCACCCCGGCCCCGCGCGGCGGGGACCTTCGGAGAGGTTGGTTGGGACGGCTTGGTGGGTGGTGGGTTTCCTTGAGGTCACGGTTCTGGTGTCCGTCCATCCCTCCTGGCTTCATCCCTCATCTCCTCGCTTCTCCAAGGTGGAGCCGGTCCTCATCTCCATCCTTCCTTCTCCAAGCTGGATCCACCTCTGCTCTCAACATCCTTCCTCCCTTCCTTCCTTCTTCAAGTTGGATCCATCCTTGATCTCCGTCCTCCCCCAGGTTTGATCCGTCCCTGATCTTCATCCATCTTCTCTTCTCCATCCTTGCTCCAGCCCTTGACCCCAGGTCTCCATCCACCCCCATCTCCATCCTCTCTCCAGCCCTTGACCCCAGGTCTCCATCCATCCCCGTCCTCCAACCTTCACCAGGCTTGATCCACCCTTGATCTCCATCCAACCTTCCTTCTCCATCCCTGATCTCCAGCCCTTTCTCCTTCTCCAGGTGGGTCCTGTCCCTCCTTCTCCTCATCCTTTTCTCCAGCCCCTCAACCAGCCCCACAACCTCCATGTGGCCCACCGACCCCCTCCCAGGTGCCACCAACCCTTCCTAGATCCATCAACCCCCTCCCAGGTGCCACCAACCCCTCCTAGATCCATCAACCCCCTCCCAGGTGCCCCCGACCCCTCCCAGGTGCCACCAACCCCCTTCTAGATCCACCAACCCCCTCCCAGGTGCCCCCAACCCCTCCTAGATCCACCAACCCCCTCCCAGGTGCCACCAACCCCCTCCCAGATCCCACCAATCCCCTCCCAGGTACCACCAACCCCTCCCAGGTGCCCCCAACCCCTCCCAGGTGCCCCCAACCCCTCCCAGGTGCCCCCAACCCCTCCCAGGTGCCCCCAACCCCCTCCCTGATCCCACCACCCCGCGTCCATGGGCCCCATTTCCCTTTCTCCACGGTGGCTCGAGGACCGTGGGGCACGGTGACCCTCACCCGTGGGTGGCTCCAAGCCTCTGGCCACGGGAACTTGTGACCCACGGTCCCGTGGAGCCTTGACCCGCTCCCACGGGGCCCACAGACCTCGGCCATGACCCGTGACCCACCAGGAACTGTGACCCGTGGCCATGGGTCTCTCCAAGACGTGGAGAACCTTGAGCCATAGAGACCCATAACCTTGAGGGACCTCAACCCATAACCTTGAGGGACCTCAACCCATAATCTTGAGGGACCTCAACCCATAACCTTGAGGGACCTCAACCACCAGGAGAAATGACCCATGGCCACGGGGAACCAGGACCCACAGGGACCCCTGACCCACCACCTTGGGGGTCCAGGACCCATGGAGATCATGACCCATGGAGACCCACCACCTTGAGGGACCTCAACCACCAGGAGAAACGACCCATGGCCATGGGGAACCAGGACCCACAGGGACCCCTGACCCACCACCTTGGGGGTCCAGGATCCATGGAGAACCAGGACCCACAGGGCCCCCTGACCCACCACCTTGGGGGTCCAGGACCCATGGAGACCCATGACCCATAGGGAACCGTGACCCACCACCTTGAGGGACCTCAACCACCAGGAGAAATGACCCATGGCCATGGGGAAGCAGGACACGCAGGGACCCCTGACCCACCACCTTGAGGGTCCAGGACCCATGGAGGACCATGACCCATAGGGAAACGTGACCCACCACCTTGGGGGTCCAGGACCCATGGAGACCCAGGACCCACAGGGACCCCTGACCCACCACCTTGGGGGTCCAGGACCCATGGAGATCATGACCCATGGAGACCCACCACCTTGAGGGACCTCAACCACCAGGAGAAACGACCCGTGGCCATGGGGAACCAGGACCCACAGGGACCCCTGACCCACCACCTTGGGGGTCCAGGACCCATGGAGACCCAGGACCCACAGGGACCCCTGACCCACCACCTTGGGGGTCCAGGACCCATGGAGATCATGACCCATGGAGACCCACCACCTTGAGGGACCTCAACCACCAGGAGAAACGACCCGTGGCCGTGGGGAAGCAGGACCCACGGAGAACCTCGACCTCCGGGGTGGGGGTGGAGCTCCTGCCCCACATCTCCAGGAGGCAGCCGAGGGCAGAGCGAGGTGCTGGGAGGTCAATGGCCTGGAGACAAGGAGGGGGAAGGCGGAGGAGGTGGTGGAACCCGTAATTAACCTCCTCGTTAACGATGACTGAGCCCGTCGCCGCCGGGGGGGGGTTGATGATGAGGTCATCGTTGCGCAAGAGGGAGGACGGGGGCCAAGGAACCCGTCCCACCACTCAACCGCGGTGGTGGAGACCCCCATGTGATGGAGATACCTCCACCACCCTGGCGTGGACCCCATCCTGATGGAGACACCATGATGGAGATGTCCACCCCCCCCCCCAAAGTGAAGGAGATGCCTCCCCACCCCCAAAAAAGGGGTGGAGACACCACGATGTCCTCTCCAAACCTTCTCAGCTTCTCTGGGGGGTTGGGGGGGACACACACATCAGGTCCAGGTGAAGACCCAACCCCCCCAACTTCTCCTTCTCCTCCTCCTCCTCCATGGGATGAACTTCTCTGCCCCACAGCGGCCACGGCGATGGAGACGCCGGCCAAGGCGGCCCCCGGGCTAGGGGCCAGCGGGAAGATGCTGGGAGCCCTCGTCTTGGTGGCATCGGCAGGTGAGAGCAGGGTGGTGGCCCTCAAGCTCGTGGTGGTGGCCCTCAGGCTCATGGTGGTGGCCCTCAGGCTCGTGGTGGTGGCCCTCAGGCTCATGGTGGTGGCCCTCAGGCTCATGGTGGCCATCACACACATGGTAGTGGCCTTCAGGCTAATGGTGGTGGCCCTCAGAAGCTTGGTGGTGGCCCTCAGCCTCATGGTAGCCCTCACACACATGGTGGTGGCCTTCAGGCTCATGGTGGTGGCCTTCAGGCTCGTGGTGGTGGCCCTCACACACATGCTGGTGGCCCTCAGGCTCCTGGTGGCCCTCACACATGTGCTGGTGGCCCTCACACACATGGTAGTGGCCCTCAGGCTCATGGTGGTGGCCCTCAGAAGCTTGGTGGTGGCCCTCAGGCTCATGGTGGCCCTCACACACATGGTGGTGGCCCTCAGGCTCATGGTGGCCCTCACACACATGGTGGTGGCCCTCAGACTCATGCTGGTGGCCCTCAGGCTCATGATGGTGGCCCTCAGACTCATGGTGGCCCTCAGGCTCATGGTGGTGGCCCTCAGCCTCATGGTAGCCCTCACACACATGGTGGTGGCCTTCAGGCTTGTGGTGGTGGCCCTCAGTCTCGTGGTGGTGGCCCTCACACACATGCTGGTGGTCCTCAGGCTCCTGGTGGCCCTCACACATGTGCTGGTGGCCTTCAGGCTCGTGGTGGTGGCCCTCACACACATGGTGGTGGCCCTCAGGCTCATGATGGTGGCCCTCAGGCTCGTGGTGGTGGCCCTCAGATGCATGGTGGTGGCCCTCACACAGATGGTGGTGGCCCTCAGGCTCATGGTGGTGGCCCTCAGGCTCCTGGTGATGGCCCTCAGGCTCCTGGTGGCCCTCACACACATGGTGGTGGCCTTAAGGCTCATGGTGGTGGCCCTCAGAAGCTTGGTGGTGGCCCTCAGCCCCGTGCTGGTGGCCCTCAGAAGCTTGGTGGTGGCCCTTAGGCTCATGGTGGCCCTCATACACATGGTGGTGGCCCTCAGGCTCATGGTGGTGGCCCTCAGGCTCCTGGTGGTGGCCCTCACACATGTGCTGGTGACCTTCAGGCTCATGGTGGTGGCCCTCAGACTCATGGTGGCCCTCAGACACGTGGTGGCGGCCTTCAGGCTCGTGGTGGTGGCCCTCAGAAGCTTGGTGGTGGCCCTCAGACTCATGGTGGCCCTCAGACACGTGGTGGTGGCCTTCAGGCTCGTGGTGGTGGCCCTCAGAAGCTTGGTGGTGGCCCTCAGACTCATGGTGGCCCTCACACACATGGTGGTGGCCCTCAGGCTCGTGGTGGTGGCCCTCAGGCTCATGGTGGCCCTCATACACATGCTGGTGGCCCTCAGGCTCATGATGGTGGCCCTCAGACTCATGGTGGCCCTCAGGCTCATGGTGGTGGCCCTCAGCCTCATGGTAGCCCTCACACACATGGTGGTGGCCTTCAGGCTTGTGGTGGTGGCCCTCAGTCTCGTGGTGGTGGCCCTCACACACATGCTGGTGGTCCTCAGGCTCCTGGTGGCCCTCACACATGTGCTGGTGGCCTTCAGGCTCGTGGTGGTGGCCCTCACACACATGGTGGTGGCCCTCAAGCTCATGATGGTGGCCCTCAGGCTCGTGGTGGTGGCCCTCAGATGCATGGTGGTGGCCCTCACACAGATGGTGGTGGCCCTCAGGCTCATGGTGGTGGCCCTCAGGCTCCTGGTGATGGCCCTCAGGCTCCTGGTGGCCCTCACACACATGGTGGTGGCCTTAAGGCTCATGGTGGTGGCCCTCAGAAGCTTGGTGGTGGCCCTCAGCCCCGTGCTGGTGGCCCTCAGAAGCTTGGTGGTGGCCCTTAGGCTCATGGTGGCCCTCATACACATGGTGGTGGCCCTCAGGCTCATGGTGGTGGCCCTCAGGCTCCTGGTGGTGGCCCTCACACATGTGCTGGTGACCTTCAGGCTCATGGTGGTGGCCCTCAGACTCATGGTGGCCCTCAGACACGTGGTGGCGGCCTTCAGGCTCGTGGTGGTGGCCCTCAGAAGCTTGGTGGTGGCCCTCAGGCTCATGGTGGCCCTCACACACATGGTGGTGGCCTTAAGGCTCGTGGTGGTGGCCCTCAGGCTCATGGTGGCCCTCATACACATGCTGGTGGCCCTCAGGCTCATGATGGTGGCCCTCAGACTCATGGTGGCCCTCAGGCTCATGGTGGTGGCCCTCAGCCTCATGGTAGCCCTCACACACATGGTGGTGGCCTTCAGGCTCGTGGTGGTGGCCCTCAGGCTCATGGTGGTGGCCCTCACACACATGCTGGTGGCCCTCAGGCTCCTGGTGGCCCTCCCACATGTGCTGGTGGCCCTCAGGCTCATGGTGGTGGCCCTCAGGCTCATGGTGGTGGCCCTCAGAAGCTTGGTGGTGGCCCTTAGGCTCATGGTGGCCCTCATACACATGGTGGTGGCCCTCAGGCTCATGGTGGTGGCCCTCAGGCTCCTGGTGGTGGCCCTCACACATGTGCTGGTGGCCCTCAGGCTCCTGGTGGTGGCCCTCAGAAGCTTGGTGGTGGCCCTCAGCCCCGTGCTGGTGGCCCTCAGCCCCCGTGTCCCCCCCCCCCCCCCCCCCAGCAGTGTCCTGGGTGGCCGGCGAGACGCGCATCGTGGGGGGGATGGACTGCGCGCCGCACTCCCAGCCCTGGCAGGCGGCCATCTTGGACATGTACAAGCTCTACTGCGGCGGCGTCCTGGTGGCCCCCCGGTGGGTGGTGACGGCCGCCCACTGCACCACGCCGGGGTAAGGAGGACGGCCCCCACCTCTTCTCGGGGACCTCATGGTCCACGTGGCTCCTGGGGGTTGGTTCCACCCATGGGTCGTGGCCGTTGGGTCCTCTAGATGGTCCCTGTGTCCTCTGGGTGGTGGCTCCACTCATCGTTCGTGGACCTTGGCTGCTCTAGATGGTCCCTGTGTCCTCTGGGTGGTGGCTCCACTCATCGTTCGTGGACCTTGGCTGCTCTAGATGGTCCCTGTGTCCTCTGGGTGGTGGCTCCACTCATCGCTCGTGGCCGTTGGCTGCTCTAGATGGTCCCTGTGTCCTCGGGGTGGTGGCTCCACTCATCGCTCGTGGCCGTTGGCTGCTCTAGATGGTCCCTGTGTCCTCTGGGTGGTGGCTCCACTCATCGCTCGTGGCCGTTGGCTGCTCTAGATGGTCCCTGTGTCCTCTGGGTGGTGGCTCCACTCATCGCTCGTGGCCGTTGGCTGCTCTAGATGGTCCCTGTGTCCTCGGGGTGGTGGCTCCACTCATCGCTCGTGGCCCTTGGCTGCTCTAGATGGTCCCTGTGTCCTCGGGGTGGTGGCTCCACTCATCGTTCGTGGCCGTTGGCTGCTCTAGATGGTCCCTGTGTCCTCTGGGTGGTGGCTCCACTCATCGTTCGTGGCCGTTGGGTCCTCTAGATGGTCCCTGTGTCCTCTGGGTGGTGGCTCCACTCATCGCTCGTGGCCCTTGGCTGCTCTAGATGGTCCCTGTGTCCTCTGGGTGGTGGCTCCACTCATCATTCATGGCCGTTGGGTCCTCTAGATGGTCCCTGTGTCCTCTGGGTGGTGGCTCCACTCATCGTTCGTGGCCCTTGGCTGCTCTACATGGTCCCTGTGTCCTCTGGGTGGTGGCTCCACTCATCGTTCGTGGCCCTTGGCTGCTCTAGATGGTCCCTGTGTCCTCTGGGTGGTGGCTCCACTCATCGCTCGTGGCCCTTGGCTGCTCTAGATGGTCCCTGTGTCCTCTGGGTGGTGGCTCCACTCATCGCTCGTGGCCGTTGGCTGCTCTAGATGGTCCCTGTGTCCTCTGGGTGGTGGCTCCACTCATCGTTCGTGGCCCTTGGCTGCTCTAGATGGTCCCTGTGTCCTCGGGGTGGTGGCTCCACTCATCGTTCGTGGCCCTTGGCTGCTCTAGATGGTCCCTGTGTCCTCTGGGTGGTGGCTCCACTCATCGTTCGTGGCCCTTGGCTGCTCTAGATGGTCCCTGTGTCCTCTGGGTGGTGGCTCCACTCATCGCTCGTGGCTCTTGGCTGCTCTGGATGGTCTCTGTGTCCTCTGGGTGGTGGCTCCACTCATCGTTCATGGCCGTTGGCTGCTCTAGATGGTCCCTGTGTCCTCTGGGTGGTGGCTCCACTCATCGTTCATGGCCGTTGGGTCCTCTAGATGGTCCCTGTGTCCTCTGGGTGGTGGCTCCACTCATCGTTCGTGGCCCTTGGCTGCTCTACATGGTCCCTGTGTCCTCTGGGTGGTGGCTCCACTCATCGCTCGTGGCCCTTGGCTGCTCTAGATGGTCCCTGTGTCCTCTGGGTGGTGGCTCCACTCATCGTTCGTGGCCCTGGGCTGCTCTAGATGGTCCCTGTGTCCTCTGGGTGGTGGCTCCACTCATCGCTCGTGGCCCTTGGCTGCTCTAGATGGTCCCTGTGTCCTCTGGGTGGTGGCTCCACTCATCGCTCGTGGCCCTTGGCTGCTCTAGATGGTCTCTGTGTCCTCTGGGTGGTGGCTCCACTCATCGCTCGTGGCCGTTGGCTGCTCTAGATGGTCCCTGTGTCCTCTGGGTGGTGGCTCCACTCATCGCTCGTGGCCCTTGGCTGCTCTAGATGGTCTCTGTGTCCTCTGGGTGGTGGCTCCACTCATCGTTCGTGGCCCTTGGCTGCTCTAGATGGTCCCTGTGTCCTCTGGGTGGTGGCTCCACTCATCGTTCGTGGCCCTTGGCTGCTCTAGATGGTCCCTGTGTCCTCTGGGTGGTGGCTCCACTCATCGCTCGTGGCCCTTGGCTGCTCTAGATGGTCCCTGTGTCCTCTGGGTGGTGGCTCCACTCATTGTTCATGGCCGTTGGCTGCTCTAGATGGTCCCTGTGTCCTCTGGGTGGTGGCTCCACTCATCGTTCGTGGTCGTTGGGTGCTCTAGATGGTCCCTGTGTCCTCTGGGTGGTGGCTCCTCTCATCATTCATGGCCGTTGGGTGGTCTCCATGGTCCACAAGGATCCTAGACCGTGTCCCACCACGTCCCACGGATTCTCCATCTCCTTGTTGACCTCCCACCCCACGCCCTGACCACCCTGTGGCCTCCAAGCCCTCCTTGCTGGCCACCATCTCCCCGGTCGTGGCCACCTCCCCGTGTGCCCTCTAGGGTCACCACCGTCCACCTGGGGAAGCACAACCTCTACACGCGGGAGCGGGGGGAGATGCAGAAGATGGTGCAGAAGTTCTTGGCCCACCCGGACTACAATCCCACCACCAAGGACAACGACATCATGATGATGAAGCTCTTCACCCCCGTCGCCCTCACCGACCGCATCCGACCCATCCCCGTCGCCTCCTGCCTCCCCGAGCCCGGCACCACCTGCACCACGTCGGGATGGGGGGCAACCACCTCCCCTGAAGGTACCCAGGGCCCTGGGGCTTCTTCTGGAGGTCTTAGGGTCTCTCCTCGAGGTCTGGGGTCCCATCCTGGAGGTCTGGGGTCCCATCCTGGAGGTCTCAGGCCACTCCTGGTGGTCTAGAGTCTCATCTTGGAGATCTGGGCCCACTCCTGGAGGTCTTGGTTCCATCATGGAGCTCTGAATCATCTCCTGGACATCTGGGTGGTCTAACAGAGGCCTCAGGTCCTCTCCTGGGACACCAGGTTCTCCTCCTGGAGGTCTTGGATGGCTTCTTGAGGTCTTGGATGGCTTCTCGAGGTCTTGGACGCCTTCTCGAGGTCTTTGACCTCTCCTGGAGGTCTGGGAACCGCCCTGAAGGCTTGAGTCCCATTTCTGGACCTCTGCGTCTCCTCTTGGAGGTCTCAGACATCTCCTGGAGGCCGAGGTCCTCTCCTGGCCCATCCGGATGGTCTCCTGACCCATCTAAGAGGTCTCCTGGCCACCCGAGCGGCCTCTTGGCCCCTCTGGGTGGTCTCCTGGCCCACCCGGTTGCCCTCCAGGAGGTCTCAATCCTCCTTCCACCCCGACGTCCCCAACTGGAGCGACCTCTCTTCTTCTTCTCCTCCTCCAGGCTGGAGCGCGGTGGGATTTTTGGGGCTTGGGAGGAGGTGACTTTGGACCTGGGGGGGTGCAGGAGAGGGTCCCAGCGCTGGTGGCTTTGGCTTCTCCACTTGTCCCCTCCTCCGTGTCCCCTCTCAGTCACTTACCCGGACGTCTTGCAGTGCGTCAACGTCACCATCTTCTCCATGGCCGAGTGCCGCCAGTTGTACCCGGGGTCCATCACCGAGAACATGGTCTGCGCCGGGAGCCTCCAAGGCGGCCGCGACTCCTGCCAGGTAGGACCCACAGGTCTTCTCCAGCCCAGGAGGTGGCTCCAAGGTGGACTTTGGGGGGGGTCAGGAGGCCGCCTCTGCCCGCGGCGTCACCGCGAGGGGCTTCCTGGGTTGGCCAACGTCGTCGAGATGGGGAGGGTTGAGCAACCTGGGGATGGGGCTCAACCCAAAGAAGGGTTGGGGAGCTCAAGAACCTCCAAAAGGAGCTGGAGAACCTGGTTTGGGGTCTTCAACCCAGCAAAGTTGGTCAACCTGGGGATGTTCATCCAACCTGGGGATGGGGCTCAACCCAAAGAAGGGTTGAGGAGCTCAAGAACCTCCAAAAGGAGCTGGAGAACCTGGTTTGGGGTCTTCAACCCAGCAAAGTTGGTCAACCTGAGGATGAGTCTCAACCCAAAGAAGGGTTGGGGAGCTCAAGAACCTCCAAAAGGAGCTGGAGAACCTGGTTTGGGGTCTTCAACCCAACCAGGTTGGTCAACCTGGGGATGTTCATCCAAGCTGGGGATGGGGCTCAACCCGAAGAAGGGTTGGGGAGCTCAAGAACCTCCAAAAGGAGCTGGAGAACCTGGTTTTGGGGTCTCCAGCCCAACAAGGTTGAGCAACCTGGGGATGTTCATCCAAGCTGGGGATGGGTCTCAACCCGAAGAAGGGTTGGGGAGCTCAAGAACCACCAAAAGGAGCTGAGGAACCTGGTTTTGGGGTCTTCAACCCAGCAAAGTTGGTCATCGCAAGGAGAATTGGCCAATGTAGAGATGGCTGGAAGAGCCAAAGGGACGTGGACAACCTGCTGGGGTGGTTGGCCAACCTGCTGAGGTGGTTGAGCAGATTGTAGAGGGGGTCGAGCATCTTCTGGGGTGGTTGACCACCTCACTGGGGTTGGTTGACCAACCTATGGAGGTGGTTAACCAACCCAAGGGGTGGTTGACCAACCTATGGAGGTGACCAACCCAACCCTAGGTGGTCAAGGAGGTTGATTAAACCACTTGGAGGTGTCCAACCCAACCCTAGGTGGTCAAGGAGGTTGATCAAACCACTTGGAGGTGTCCAACCCAAGGGTAGGTGGCCAACCTGATGATGGATGATCAACCCAGAGAGGTCATCTGACCCCAAGAGGCTCCCCCCCCGAAGCCAAGCGAGGTTGGAGAAGGGAAGGGTTGACCCAAGGTCTTTCCCCAGGGGGACTCGGGAGGCCCTCTGGTCTGCAACGGGACCCTCCAAGGTATCGTCTCGTGGGGCATGGAGAAGTGCGGGCAACCCAAGAGACCCGGGGTCTACACCAAGGTCTGTAGATACGCCCAGTGGATCCACAAGACCATGGAGGACAACTGAAGGCGACCTTCGAAGCGGTCCGAGAAGAGGTGGGAAGACCACGTCCACTTCATCACCGGTGGCCCGGGCAGGACACTGGGACGCCCAGAGGTTCAGGGGGTGGGACCAGGGTCTCCTGGTGGAGCCGGTGAGAAGGTGGGGTGGGACGGCAGGAGGAATTAAAGCTTCGAGATGGTTGGTGGGAAGGTTTGGTCCTTCAGGTTGTCCTCAGCACCCCCCGTGAAGTTGATTTTTAGGTCAGTGCCAAGCGTCGTGTCTTCTCCTGGGTCATCCTCAAGCCTGGTGGCCACGCGTGGAGCTCAGATCCTTCCCCCAAGATGGGACTTTGTGGGAGGAGGAGTCGATCTTCTCGGAAGAAAAGGTCGTTCCCACCACTCGTGGTCTCCAAAGGACCAAGGCGTGAGGTGGTGGTGGCCTGACAAGTCCTCCAAGTCAACCAGGGTCACCAAGAAAAGGGGGTCACCCAACTCAAGCGCCACTGGTCACCCAGCACGGACCTTTCCACGAGGTGAAGAACCCAACGAGCATCAAGAAAGCCAAGAAGGGCCACCCAGTCCTTGAGGGGCGTCCAACCAATGATGGTTGATCAACCCCAGGGGGGTCAACCGAGCTGGAGATGGTTGGTGGACCTCGAGGAGATGGTCAAGCAGGTGGAGGTCACTCAGCTAATGGTGGTTGATGGACCTAGTGAAGGTCAACCAAGCTGGAGACGGTTGGTGGACCTCGAGGAGGTGGTCAAGCAGGTGGAGGTCACTCAACTAATGGTGGTTGATGGACCTAGTGAAGGTCAACCAAGCTGGAGATGGTTGGTGGACCTCGAGGAGGTGGTCAAGCAGGTGGAGGTCACTCAACTAATGGTGGTTGATGGACCTAGTGAAGGTCAACCAAGCTGGAGATGGTTGGTGGACCTCGAGGAGATGGTCAAGCAGGTGGAGGTCACTCAACTAAGGGTTGACGAACCCAATGGGGGGGGTCAACTGAGCTATGAGGGTCCCATCATAGGTCCCAGAGCGACCCATAGGGACCCCCAGTGCTCTGAAGAGTCTGTCTCACCCCATAGATCCCATAGGGACCCACCTGGACCTATGGATCCCATAGGGACCCACCTGGACCCATGGATCCCATAGGGACCCACCTGGACCCATAGATCCCAGAGGGACCCTCCTGGACCCGTAGATCTGAGATGGACCCACCTGGACCCATAGATCCCATAGGGACCCACCTGGACCCACAGATCCCATAGGGACCCACCTGGACCCACAGATCCCATAGGGACCCACCTGGACCTATAGATCCCAGAGGGACCCACCTGGACCCATAGATGCCAGAGGGACCCTCCTGGACCCATAGATGCCAGAGGGACCCACCTGGACCTATAGATCCCAGAGGGACCCTCCTGGACCCGTAGGTCCCAGACGGACCCGCCTGGATCCGTAGGTCCCATAAGGACCCACCTGGACCCATAGATCCGAGATGGACCCACCTGGACCCATAGATCCGAGATGGACCCTCCTGGACCCATAGGTCCCATAGGGACCCACCTGGATCCATAGATCCCATAGGGACCCTCCTTGACCCATAGATCCCAGAGGGACCCACCTAGACCCATAGATCCCAGAGGGACCCTCCTGGACCCATAGATCCCAGAGGGACCCACCTGGATCCATAGATTCCATAGGGACCCTCCTGGACCCATAGGTCCCAGAGGGACCCTCCTGGATCTGTAGGTCCCATAAGGACCCACCTGGACCCATAGATCCCAGAGAGACCCACCTGGACCCATAGATTCCATAGGGACCCTCCTGGACCCATAGATCCCATAGGGACCCACCTGGACCCATAGATCCCAGAGGGACCCTCCTGGACCCACAGATCCTATAGGGACCCACCTGGACCCATAGGTCCCATAGGGACCCACCTGGACCCATAGATCCCAGAGGGACCCTCGTGGACCCATAGATCCCATAGGGACCCCCAGTGACCTATAGATCTACCCCTGCCCCATAGATCCATGGAGACCCTCCCCCTGCCCCATAGATCCCCTTGTGCCCCACATAGGGCCCCCTAGTGCCCCATAGGGGCCCATAGCACCCCACAGAGACCCAGAGTGACCCATAGATTCTATAGGACCCCAGAACCACCACCCTCCCCGCCCCATAGATCCCATAGGGGCCCACTGCATGCCACAGACCCCCGTAGAGCCCCATATACCACGTAGGGAACCCACAGCGCCCCATAGGGACCCGTAAGGACCCTATAGAAGCTTCTAGAGACCCGTAGAGACCCTATAGGGACCCACAAGGACCCTATAGAAGCTTCTAGAGACCCGTAGAGACCCTATAGGGACCCATAGAGACCCCATAGGGACCCATAGAGACCGCTGGGAACTCATAGAGATCCATGGAGACCCCCCAGGGACCTATAGGGATCCCCTAGGGACCCATGGAGACCCCATAGAGACCCATAGGGACCCGATAGAGACCTATAGGAACCCATAGAGACCCCATAGAGACCCATAGAGACCTATAGGGACCCCATAGAGACACATAAAGACCCCATGTAGACCCATAGAGACCCCATAGAGACCAATAGGAACCTATAGAGACCCCACAGGGACCATAGATAGAATAGGGACCCATAGAGACCCCATAGTGCCCCACAGGGACCCATAGAGACCGATGGGAACTCATAGAGATCCACGGAGACCCCCTCAGGGACCTATAGGGATCGCCTAGGGACCCATGGAGACCCCATAGAGACCCATAGGGACCCCATAGGGATCTATAGGGACCCATAGAGACCCATGGACACCCCATAGAGACCCCATAGAGACCTAGAGGGACCCATAGAGACCTAGAGGGACCCCATAGAGACACATAAAGACCTCATGTAGACCCATGTAGACCCCATAGGGACCCCATAGAGACTCCATAGGGACCCCATAGGGACCCCATAGGGACCCATAGAGGCCTATAAGAACCCATAGAGACCCATGGACACCCCATATGGAACCCATTGAGAGCCATAGAGACCTAGAGGGACCCCATAGAGACACATAAAGACCCCATGTAGACCCATAGAGACCCCATAGAGACCCATAAGAACCCCATAGAGACCTATAGGGACCCCGTAGAGACCTATAGGGACCCATAGAGGCCTATAAGAACCCATAGAGACCCATGGACACCCCATAGGGACCCCATTGAGAGCCATAGAGACCTAGAGGGACACATAGAGACCTAAAGGGACCCATAGAGACCTATAGGAACTCATAGAGACCCATGGACACCCCATGTAGACCCATAGGGACCCCATAGAGACCTATAGGGACACCATAGAGACCCCATAGAGCCCCATAGAGCCCATAGAGATCCCATAGAGACCCTATAGACACCCCATAGAGACCCACAGAGACCCCACAGAGACCCCATAGAGACCCCATAGAGACCCCATAGAGACCCATAGAGACCCCACAGAGACCCTACAGAGACCCCATAGAGACCCCATAGAGACCATAGAGCCCCCATAGAGACCCCATAGAGACCCATAAGGACCCCATAGGGACCTATAGAGACCCATAGAGACCCATAGGTGCCCCTGCCCCCCCCCAGTCTGTGGGGCGGGGGTGGGGTGGGAGCGTGGCACCTGCTCTCGTCCCTCGTTAATCATTAATTGCCGAGCAGCCTTGATAAGGACCCAGTGCCCCCTCCCCACCCCACCCCTGCCCCATGGCTGCCCCACAGCTCCTGCGGCTCCTCCTGCTCAGCCTCGCCGCCACCCCCGGTGAGGCACTGGGAGGCACTGGGAGGGACTGGGAGGGGAATTGAGGGGGACTGGGAGGCGCTGGGAGGGACTGGGAGGGGAATTGAGGGGTATTGGGAGGCGCTGGGAGAAGAATTGGGGGGACTGGGGTCGACTGGGAGGGGCTGGGGGCCACTGGGATGGACTGGGAGGGGAATTTGGAGGTACTGGGAGGGGCTGGGGGCCACTGGGATGGACTGGGAGGGGAATTGAGGGGTACTGGGAGGCGTTGGGAGGGACTGGGAGGGGAATTGAGGGGTATTGGGAGGTGCTGGGAGGGGAATTGGGGGTACTGGGAGGGACCAGAGGCCACTGGGATGGACTGGGAGGGGAATTAGGGGGTACTGGGAGGGACTGGGGGCCACTGGGATGGACTGGGAGGGGAATTGAGGGGTATTGCGAGGCGCTGGGAGGGGAATTGGGGGTACTGGGAGGGCCTGGGGGCCACTGGGATAGACTGGGAGGGGAATTGGGGCCACTGGGAGGGGAATTGGGGCCACTGGGATGGACTGGGAGGCACTGGGGGGGGTACTGGGAGGCACTGTGGGGGGTACTGGGAAGTGCTGGGAGGGGAATTGGGGGTACTGGGAGGGACTGGGGGCCACTGGGACGGACTGGGAGGGGAATTCGGGCCACTGGGAGGGACTGGGGGCCACTGGGACGGACTGGGAGGGGAATTAGGGGGCACTGGGAGGGACTGGGTGGGGAATTAGGGGGCACTGGGAGGGACTGGGATGCACTGGTAACCCCGAGGAGGGGTTCTGTTGGCCCCGTGGCCACTGGGAACCACTGGTGGCTACTGGGAGGTATTGGGATAACTGGGAGGGGGGGGGATACTGGGAGGGACTGGTGGCCACTGGGAGTCACTGGTGGCCGCAGGGTGGCCCCGCGTCCAGCGGGTCCTGGGGGGGGAGCCCTGTGCCCCCCACGCCCACCCGGGCCTGGCCCAGCTCTTCCAGTTCGACCAGTTCCAATGCGGGGGGGCCATACTGGGAGCCCAGTGGGTGCTGAGCGCCGCTCACTGCCGCACCAGGTGGGACTGGGATGCACTGGGAGGGAACTGGGAGGGGACTGGGAGGGGGTTGGAGGGGACTGGGAGGCACTGGGAGGGGTTTGAAGGCACTGGGATGGACTGGGAGGGGACTGGGAGGCACTGGGAGGGGTTTGAAGGCACTGGGATGGACTGGGAGGGGAACTGGGAGGCACTGGGAGGAGGTTGGAGACACTGGAAGGGGCTAGGAGGGAACTGGGATGGGCTGGGAGGAACTGGGAGGGAACTGGGGGGCACTGGGAGGGGGCGGGAGGCACTGGGAGCAATGAGAATGAGACTGGGATGAACTGGGAGGGAACTGGAGGGGCACCAGGAGGGGGTTGGAGGCACTGGGGTGGACTGGGAGGGGAGTAGTATGGACTGGGAGGGAACTGGGAGGGGGTGGGAGGCACTGGGAGGGGACTGGGAGGGGATGGGAGGCACTGGGATGGACTGGGAGGGGACTGGGAGGCACTGGGAGGGCACTGGGAGGGGGTTGGAGGCACTGGGATGGACTGGGAGGGGACTTGGAGCGGACTGGGAGGCACTGGGGTGGACTGGGAGGGGACTTGGAGGCACTGGGATGGACTGGGAGGGGACTTGGAGCGGACTGGGAGTGGGTTGGAGGCACTGGGAGGGCACTGGGAGGCACTGGGAGGGGGTTGGATGGACTGGGAGGGGACTGGGTGTGGGTTGGAGGCACTGGGAGGGCACTGGGAGGGGGTTGGAGGCACTGGGATGGACTGGGAGGCACTGGGATGGCCTGGGAGGGGACTTAGAGGGCACTGGGATGGACTGGGAGGGCACTGGGATGGACTGGGAGGGGACTTAGAGGGCACTGGGATGGACTGGGAGGGCACTGGGAGTGGGTGGGAGGCACTGGGATGGACTGGGAGGCACTGGGAGGCAGTGGGATGGCCTGGGAGGCGCCCCCATCCCCAGGTTCTCGCTGTCTCCTGTCCTCCAGCCACATCCAGGTGCGGGCCGGGGCGCACAGCCTGGCGTCCCCCTCGGGCCGGGAGCAGTTCGCGGTGGCCGTGGCCGTCAGCGTCCACCCCGGCTTCGAGGACGGGGACGACACCTACGGCCACGACCTGATGCTCCTCCGCGTGGAGCCCCCCTTCCGCTTCAACCGCTACGTCCAACCCGTGGTCCTCCCCGCAAGCCCCCCGGCCGCCGGGGACAACTGCACCGTCATGGGATGGGGAACCACCAGCAGCCCCCAGGGTAGGGGGGGACCGGAGGGTTGGGTTGGGTGGTGGCATCTCCATAGGGAAGGAACCCAGGAGATGGAGGATTGAGGGATGGACACCTTGAGGTGGGTTGGGTTGGGTGGTGGCATCTCCATAGGGAACGAATTGAGGAGATTGAGGATTAAGGGGTGGACACCTTGGGTTGGGTTGGATGGTGGCATCTCCATAGGGAAGGGACCCAGGAGATTGAGGATGAAGGGATGGACACCTTGGGTTGGGTTGAGTGGTGGCATCTCAGTAGGGAATGAATTGAGGATTAAGGGATGGACACGTTGAGCTGGGTTGGGTTGGGTGGTGGCATCTCCATAGGGAACAAACTGAGGAGGTCGAGGATTGAGGGATGGACACCTTGAGGTGGGTTGGGTTGGGTGGTGGCATCTCCATAGGGAACAAACTGAGGAGGTTGAGGATTAAGGGATGGACACGTTGGGTTGGGTTGGGTGGTGGCATCTCCATAGGGAAGGGACCCAGGAGATTGAGGATTAAGGGATGGACACCTTGGGTTGGGTTGGGTGGTGGCATCTCCATAGGGAACAAACTGAGGAGGTTGAGGATTAAGGGATGGACACCTTGAGCTCGTTGGGTTGGGTGGTGGCATCTCCATAGGGAACAAACTGAGGAGATTGAGGATTAAGGGATGGACACCTTGAGCTCATTGTGTTGGGTGGTGGCATCTCAATAGGGAACGAATCGAGGAGATCGAGGATTAAGGGATGGACACCTTGGGTTGGGTGGTGGCATCTCCATAGGGAAGGGACCCAGGAGATTGAGGATTAAGGGATGGACACCTTGAGGTGGGTTGGGTTGTGTGGTGGCATCTCCTTAGGGAAGGGACCCAGGAGATTGAGGATTAAGGGATGGACACCTTGAGCTGGGTTCGGTTGGGTGGTGGCATCTCAGTAGGGAAGGGACCCAGGAGATCGAGGACCAAGGGTGGTGGCATCTCCATAGGGAAGGGACCCAGGAGATGGAGGAGTAAGGGATGGACACGTTGGGTCGGGTTGGGTGGTGGCATCTCAGTAGGGAAGGGACCCAGGAGATCGAGGACCAAGGGTGGTGGCATCTCCATAGGGAAGGGACCCAGGAGATGGAGGGTTGGCTGGTGGCATCTCAGCAGGGTTGATGGTGGCCACGTTCTCTCCCCACCCCAGAATCCTACCCCGACGTCCCCCAGTGCCTGAACGTCACTGTGGTCGACCACCACGAGTGCCAGGCGGTCTACGGGACCAAGGTGACCGAGGACATGTTGTGTGCCGGCTCGGACGAGGCCGGCAAGGACTCCTGCCAGGTACCTCCAGGTCCTCCTGTCCCACCACCACCACCTCCTCCCCACGTCCCACCACCTCCTGATGGTCCCGTCACGGTCCCTCTTCTCCTCAGGGCGACTCGGGAGGTCCCCTCATCTGCTCCGGGGTCCTTCAAGGCATCGTCTCCTGGGGCGACCACCCCTGTGGTCAGGAGGGAAAGCCAGGGGTCTACAGCCAGGTCTACAAGTACCTCCCGTGGATCCAGGAAACCATCGGGAAGCTCTGAGGCTTCCTCAGCCCCTCCCAGACCCGCCGACCCCACCACGGATCCAGCAAAACCATCGCGGATGGACCCACCCCCTCCACCCGGGCTTGGCTGAGGCCACCAAGGACCAAGGAATCCCACCAAGGACCAAGGAATCCCACCAAGGACCAAGGAATCCCACCAAGGACTCATCTACCCCACCATGGACCCCCCCGTGGCCAGGTTGACCCCATCGTGGATGGAACGAGGCCACCAAGGATGGTCGGATCCCATCACGGAGGGTCACGTTCCATCACGGAGGGGTTGATGGCCTCCTAGATGGTTCGATCCCACCAGGGATGGATCGTAGACCTCATCGTGACTGGACTAAGGCCACCAGGGATGGTCTGAACTCAACATGGATGGTCCGAACCCAACAGAGACCCCACCAGGGATGGTCCGAACCCACCATGGATGGTCTGATTCCACCAGGGATGGACCATGGACCCCACCAGAGATGGTCCGAGGCCACCCCAGCCCCATCTCCAGCTCCAATAAACGTCCCCGGCATCTCCACGGCTTCTGCTGAGCCCGAAAGGGCTGAAAATTGGGTCGAACTGGGCCAAACTGGGCAGAAATGGTTGAAAATGGGGTCGAACTGGGCCAAACTGGGCAGAAATGGCTGAAAATCGGGTCCAACTGGGCCAAACTGGGCAGAAATGGCTGAAAATCGGGTCGAACTGGGCCAAACTGGGCAGAAATGGCTGAAAATGGGGTCGAACTGGGCCAAACTGGGCAGAAAGGGTTGAAAATCGGGTCGAACTGGGCCAAACTGGGCAGAAATGGTTGAAAATCGGGTCCAACTGGGCCAAACTGGGCAGAAATGGCTGAAAATGGGGTCGAACTGGGCCAAACTGGGCAGAAATGGCTGAAAATCGGGTCGAACTGGGCCAAACTGGGCAGAAATGGTTGAAAATCGGGTCGAACTGGGCCAAACTGGGCAGAAATGGCTGAAAATCGGGTCCAACTGGGCCAAACTGGGCAGAAATGGCTGAAAATCGGGTCGAACTGGGCCAAACTGGGCAGAAATGGCTGAAAATCGGGTCGAACTGGGCCAAACTGGGCAGAAATGGCTGAAAATCGGGTCCAACTGGGCCAAACTGGGCAGAAATGGCTGAAAATCGGGTCCAACTGGGCCAAACTGGGCAGAAATGGCTGAAAATCGGGTCCAACTGGGCCAAACTGGGCAGAAATGGCTGAAAATCGGGTCGAACTGGGCCAAACTGGGCAGAAATGGTTGAAAATTGGGTCCAACTGGGCCAAACTCGGCAGAAATGGCTGAAAATCGGGTCGAACTGGGCCAAACTGGGCAGAAATGGCTGAAAATTGGGTCGAACTGGGCCAAACTGGGCAGAAATGGCTGAAAATCGGGTCGAACTGGGCCAAACTGGGCAGAAATGGTTGAAAATCGGGTCGAACTGGGCCAAACTGGGCAGAAATGGCTGAAAATCGGGTCGAACTGGGCCAAACTGGGCAGAAATGGTTGAAAATTGGGTCGAACTGGGCCAAACTGGGCAGAAATGGCTGAAAATCGGGTCGAACTGGGCCAAACTGGGCAGAAATGGTTGAAAATCGGGTCGAACTGGGCCAAACTGGGCAGAAATGGTTGAAAATCGGGTCGAACTGGGCCAAACTGGGCAGAAATGGCTGCAAATCGGGTCGAACTGGGCCAAACTGGGCAGAAATGGCTGAAAATTGGGTCGAACTGGGCCAAACTGGGCAGAAATGGCTGAAAATCGGGTCGAACTGGGCCAAACTGGGCAGAAATGGCTGAAAATTGGGTCAAACTGGGTCAAACTGGGCCAAACTGGTGGAAGGGTGGCTGGCAAGTGGGGTGGATGCTTCGGGGAGGAGGGGAAGCGAGTGAGTCACGGGGCGCAGCCCGACCACGCCCGCGGGTAATTAGAGCCGATAACGAGGCTGGAGGGATAACGAGGCCGCAGGAACAAGCCGGGGCTGTGGAACTGGGATGGAACTGGGATGGAACTGGGAGGGAGCGAAGCGTCCCAGGAGCCACAAACAGCCCCGGGCGCCAGCAGAGCCGCCGCCAACTGGGAGCAAGGGTTGAGGCCGACTGGGAGGACTGGGGGGACTGGGGGGGGGGATGCAGAGATCTAACTGGGAGCAACTGGAGTGACTGGGGGGGACGTGGACACCTGGATGCAACTGGGAGCAACTGGGGGGACTGGGGGATGCCCTCCCCCAGCTCTCCATCTACCCCAACATCTCATCCAACATCCCATTCCTCTTCCATCCACCCCAACATCTCATCCAACATCCCATTCCTCTTCCATCCACCTCAACATCTCATCCAACATCTCATCCAACATCTCATCCAACATCTCATCCAACATCTCATCCCACATCCCATTCCTCTTCCATCCACCCCAACATCTCATCCAACATCTCATTCCTCTTCCATCCACCCCAACATCTCATCCAACATCCCGTTCCTCTTCCATCCACCTCAACCTCTCATCCAACATCCCGTTCCTCTTCCATCCACCCCAACATCTCATCCAACACCTCATTCCTCTTCCATCCACCTCAACCTCTCATCCAACACCTCATTCCTCTTCCATCCACCTCAACATCTCATCCAACATCTCATCCCACATCCCATTCCTCTTCCATCCACCTCAACATCTCATCCAACATCCCATTCCTCTTCCATCCACCCCTTAATCCCATCCCAACATCTCATCCTACATCCCATTCCTCTTCCATCCATCCCAACATCTCATCCCACATCTCATTCCTCTTCCATCCACCCCTTAATCCCATCCCAACATCTCATCCTACATCCCATTCCTCTTCCATCCACCCCAACATCTCATCCCACATCCCATTCCCCTTCCATCCACCTCAACATCTCATCCAACATCTCATTCCTCTTCCATCCACCTCAACATCTCATCCAACATCTCATCCAACATCTCATCCAACATCTCATCCAACATCTCATCCAACATCTCATTCCTCTTCCATCCACCCCAACGTCTCATCCAACATCCCATTCCCCTTCCATCCACCCCAACATCTCCTCCCTTCCTTCTCTCTCTCCCACCCATCCCTTCATCCCATCCCGACATCTCATCCCGCCATCTCATCCCATCATCCCACCCTTCTCCTCAGCCCTCCCCGCCCGCGCCCCGGGGCGTCCGCAGGGCGTCGACACGCTCCGACACGGAACGACACGGGACGACGCCCACCGCCACGTTCCGACGCCCACGGGGAGCCCGTCAACGCCCAGGGCCACGCGTCGACACGGAAAGACACGGGACGACACGGGACGACGCCCACAACCGCCCGTCGGCGCCTTCCAAGAAGGAGCCGAGCGCGCGGGACGAGAGGTGACGCCGAGGGAGCCGGCGCGGGGTGGGGGAGGACACGGGGATGGGAGGAGGAGGAGGAGGAGGAAGGGGAGGAAAGTGAGGTGGAAGGTGGGGTGGAAAAAAGAAGGGATGGAAGGGATGGAAAATGAGATGGAAGGAGAGATGGAAGTTGAGGTGGAAGGAGGGATGGAAAGGATGGAAGATGGGATGGAAGATGAAGGGGTGGAAGGAGGGATGGAAGGAGGGATGGAAGGAGGGATGGAAGAAGAAGGGATGGAAGGGGTGGAAAATGAGATGGAAGGAGGGATGGAAGTTGAGGTGGAAGGAGGGATGGAAGGAGGGATGGAAGGAGGGATGGAAAGGATGGAAGATGGGATGGAAGATGAAGGGGTGGAAGGAGGGATGGAAGGAGGGGTGGAAGGAGGGATGGAAGAAGGAGGGATGGAAGAAGAAGGGATGGAAGGGGTGGAAAATGAGATGGAAGGAGGGATGGAAGTTGAGATGGAAGGAGGGATGGAAAGGATGGAAGGAGGGATGGAAGGAGGGATGGAAGATGGGGTGGAAGGAGGGATGGAAGGAGGGATGGAAGGAGGGATGGAAGAAGGGATGGAAGATGGGAAGGATGGAGGGATAGAAGAAGGGATGGAAGAAGAAGGGATGGAAGAAGAAGGGATGGAAGGGGTGGAAAATGAGATGGAAGGAGAGATGGAAGTTGAGGTGGAAGGAGGGATGGAAAGGATGGAAGATGGGATGGAAGATGAAGGGATGGAAGGAGGGATGGAAGATGGGGTGGAAGGAGTGATGGAAGTTGAGGTGGAAGAAGGGATGGAAGGGATGGAAAATGAGATGGAAGTTGGGATGGAAGAAGGGATGGAAGATGGGAAGGATGGAGGGATAGAAGAAGGGATGGAAGGGGTGGAAGGAGGGGTGGAAGATGAGCTAGAAGGAAGAGATGGAAAAAGGGATGGAAGCAGGGATGGAAGATGGAAGGGATGGAAAGGATGGAAGTTGGGATGGAAGTTGGGGTGGAAGGAGGGGTGGAAGATGGGGTGGAAGTTGGGGTGGAAGAAGGGTTGGAAGGAGGGATGGAAGATGGGATGGAAAATGAGATGGAAGCTGGGATGGAAGGGGTGGAAATTGAGATGGAAGATGGGATGGAAGGAGGGGTGGAAGGGATGGAAAATGAGATGAAAGTTGGGGTGGAAGGAGGGATGGAAGAAGAAGGGATGGAAGAAGAAGGGATGGAAGGGGTGGAAAATGAGATGGAAGCTGGGATGGAAGTTGGGATGGAAGAAGGGATGGAAGGGATGGAAAATGAGATGGAAGGAGGGATGAAAGTTGAGGTGGAAGAAGGGATGGAAGGAGGGATGGAAGGAGGGATGGAAGGGGTGGAAAATGAGATGGAAGATGGGATGGAAAATGAGATGGAAGCTGGGATGGAAGTTGGGGTGGAAGGAGGGTGGAAGAAGAGTTGGAAAGGATGGAAGAAGGGATGGAAGGGATGGAAATTGGGATGGAAGAAGGGATGGAAGATGAAGGGGTGGAAGAAGGGATGGAAGATGGGATGGGAGTTGGGGTGGAAGTTGGGGTGGAAGAAGGGTTGGAAAGGATGGAAGTTGGGATGCAAGAAGGGATGGAAGATGAAGGGGTGGAAGGAGGGATGGAAAATGGGATGGAAGTTGGGGTGGAAGAAGGGTTGGAAAGGATGGAAGTTGGGATGCAAGAAGGGATGGAAGATGAAGGGATGGAAGGAGGGATGGAAGGAGGGATGGAAGGAGGGTTGGAAAGGATGGAAGAAGGGATGGAAGTTGGGATGGAAGAAGGGATGGAAAATGACGGGGTGGAAGAAGGGATGGAAGGAGGGGTGGAAGGGATGGAAGGAGGGGTGGAAGGGATGGATGATGGGATGGAAGTTGGGATGGAAGAAGGGATGGAAGGGGTGGAAAATGAGATGGAAGTTGGGATGGAAGGAGGGATGGAAGTTGGGATGGAAGAAGTGTTGGAAGGGATGGAAGAAGGGATGGAAGAAGGGATGGAAGATGAAGGGGTGGAAGGAGGGGTGGAAGGGATGGAAGATGGGATGGAAGGAGGGATGGAAGGGATGGAAGATGTAAGGGGTGGAAGGGATGGAAGAAGGGATGGAAGGGGTGGAAGAAAGGGTGGAAGGAGAGGTGGAAGGAGGAAGAGGAAGAAGAGGGGGAAAGGGATGGAGGAGTTGGAAGGAGGATGGAGAGGATGGAAGGAGGATGGAGAGGATGGAAAGAGGGATGGAGAGGATGGAAGGAGGGATGGAGAGGATGGAAGGAGGATGGAGAGGATGGAAGGAGGGATGGAGAGGATGGAAGAAGGGATGGGATGGGTGCTCCGGGGTCCCCACTGACCCCTCCCTGTGTCCCCTCTAGAGCCATGGAGCTTCTCCCCAGCCTGGTGGTGCTGCTGCTGCTGACGGGTAGGGGTGTCCCCACGTCCCCCCCATGTCCCCACGTCCCCCCCCCAGCCCCGTGACGGGGCCATTCCTGGTGACCCCGTATCTCCTTCCAGCAGGGGCCGGTGGCCAGGAGGCCACAGGTGGTGACCCGAGGCCTGCTGGCCGGCCGGGGGTCGCGGAGGAGCTGGGTCCGTCGGGCTTCTCCACCACCGCGCCGGATGAGAAGACCCCAGATCGGATCATCGGGGGTTACCCGTGTCTCCCCCGGTCCCAGCCCTGGCAGGTCTACATCTACGGCCCCTTGCGCTGCGGGGGGGTCCTCCTGCAGGAGAACTGGGTGGTGACGGCCGCCCACTGCAACCGCCGGTGAGGAGCAAGGGCGGAGACACGCGGGGTGGAGAAGATGGGGTGGAGAACGTGGGATGGGGACAGGAACGTGGGGTGGAGAACATGGGATGGGGACAGGAATATGGGACGGAGAACATGGGATGGGGACAGGGACTTGGGATGGAGAACGTGGGATGGAGAACATGGGACGGGAACAGGAACATGGGATGGAGAACATGGGATGGAGAACATGGGATGGGGACAGGGACTTGGGATGGAGAACGTGGGATGGAGAACATGGGATGGGGACAGGGACATGGGATGGAGAACATGGGATGGACATGGGGACATGGGATGGAGAACATGGGATGGACATGGGGACATGGGCTGGGGACAGGAACATGGGATGGAGAACGTGGGATGGAGAACATAGGATGGGAACAGGGGCTTGGGATGGAGAACATGGGATGGAGAACATGGGATGGACATGGGGACATGGGATGGGGACAGGAACATGGGATGGAGAACACGGGATGGGGACAGGGACTTGGGATGGAGAACACGGGATGGGGACAGGGACTTGGGATGGAGAACATGGGATGGACATGGGGACATGGGATGGGGAACATGGGATGGGGACAGGAACATGGGATGGAGAACATGGGATGGGAACAGGGGCTTGGGATGGAGAACATGGGATGGGGACAGGAACACGGGATGGAGAACATGGGATGGAGAACATGGGATGGGGACAGGGACTTGGGATGGAGAACATGGGATGGAGAACGTGGGATGGAGAACATGGGATGGGAACAGAAACGTGGGGTGGAGAACATGGGGTGGGGACAGGAACATGGGATGGAGAACATGGGATGGACATGGGGACATGGGATGGGGACAGGAACATGGGATGGAGAACATGGGATGGACAAGGGGACGTGGGATGGGGACAGGAACATGGGATGGAGAACACGGGATGGGGACAGGGACTTGGGATGGAGAACATGGGATAGAGAACAGGGACTTGGGATGGAGAACATGGGATGGACATGGGGACATGGGATGGGGAACATGGGATGGGAACAGGGGCTTGGGATGGAGAACATGGGATGGGGACAGGAACACGGGATGGAGAACATGGGATGGAGAACATGGGATGGGGACAGGAACATGGGATGGAGAACATGGGATGGAGAACATGGGATGGGAACAGAAACATGGGATGGAGAACATGGGATGGACATGGGGACATGGGATGGGGACAGGAACATGGGATGGAGAACGTGGGATGGGAACAGGGGCTTGGGATGGAGAACATGGGATGGGGACAGGAACATGGGATGGAGAACATGGGATGGGGACAGGAACATGGGATGGGGACAGGAACATGGGATGGAGAACATGGGATGGAGAACATGGGATGGGGAACATGGGATGGGGAACATGGGATGGAGAACATGGGATGGGGACAGGGACTTGGGATGGAGAACGTGGGATGGAGAACATGGGATGGGGACAGGAACGTGGGATGGAGAACATGGGATGGGGACAGGAACGTGGGATGGAGAACATGGGATGGGAACAGGGACTTGGGATGGAGAACGTGGGATGGAGAACATGGGATGGACATGGGATGGGGACAGGAACATGGGATGGAGAACATGGGATGGGGACAGGGGCTTGGGATGGAGAACATGGGATGGAGAACATGGACTTGGGATGGAGAACATGGGATGGGGACAGGAACATGGGATGGAGAATATGTCCCCCCACGTCCCCACGTCCTCCCACGTCCCCACGTCCCCCCACGTCCCCCCATGTCCCCATGTCCCCCGCGTCCCCACGTCCCCCCGTCCTCTCTCCCCGGGCAGCAACCTCCGCCTCCGCCTGGGCGAGAACGACCTGGCGCGCCGGGAGGGGACGGAGCAGGAGCGCCTGGTGGCCAAGGCCATTCCCCACCCCGACTTCAACCCCGTCACCTTGGACAACGACCTCCTGCTCCTCAAACTCAACCGGCCGGCGGCTCTGGGCCCCGCCGTCCGGCCCCTCGCCCTGCCCCGAGCCTGCGCCCCGGCCGGGGCCACCTGCCTCCTCTCCGGCTGGGGAACCGTCACCAGCCCGCAAGGTGAGAACCTGGAGGGGCTCGAGCCGGAGTCAAACCGGAGCCGGAGCCGAGGCGGCTCGGGAATCGAGGGGGGGATGAAACGGGAGCGAGGGCGAAAGGAGCTGGAGGGAACCTGGAGCGAGGCCAGATCGAGTCTGGATCGAGCTCCGAGCGAGGCCGAAGGAAAACTGGAGTGACTCCGGAGTGAGGCCAGAGGGAGCCTGGATCAAGCTCCGAGCAAGGCCAAAGGAAAACTGGAGTGACTCCGGAGTGAGGCCAGAGGGAGTCTGGATTGAGCTCCGAGTGAGGCCAAAGGAAATCTGGAGTGACTCCGGAGTGAGGCCAGATTGAGTCTGGATCAAGCTCCGAGCGAGGCCGAAGGAAAACTGGAGTGACTCCGGAGTGAGGCCAGATTGAGTCTGGATCGAGCTCCGAGCGAGGCCAAAGGAAAACTGGAGTGACTCCGGATCAACCCAGAGTGAATCCAAAATGAGTCTAGGATGAGTCCGGAGTGAGACCAGGTTGACCCCAGGTTGAGTCTGGATCGAGCTCCGATCGAGGCCAAAGGAAAACTGGAGTGACTCCGGAGTGAGGCCAGAGTGAGCTTGGATCAAGCTCCAATTGAGGCCAAAGGAAAACTGGAGTGACTCCGGAGTGAGGCCAGAGTGAGCCTGGATCGAGCTCCGATCGAGGCCAAAGGAAAACTGGAGTGACTCCGGATTAACCCAGAGTGAATCCAAAACGAGTCTAGGATGAGTCCAGAGTGAGACCAGGTTGACCCCAGGTTGAGTCTGGATCGAGCTCCGAGCGAGGCCAAAGGAAAACTGGAGTGACTCCGGAGTGAGGCCAGATGGAGTCTGGATCGAGCTCCGAGCGAGGCCAAAGGAAAACTGGAGTGACTCCGGATGAACCCAGAGTGAATCCAAAACGAGTCTAGGATGAGTCCAGAGTGAGACCAGGTTGACCCCAGGTTGAGTCTGGATCAAGCTCCGAGTGAGGCTAAAAGAAAACTGGAGTGACTCCGGAGTGAGGCCAGAGTGAGTCTGGATCGAGCTCCGAGTGAGGCCAAAGGAAAACTGGAGTGACTCCGGATTAACCCAGAGTGAATCCAAAACGAGTCTAGGATGAGTCCAGAGTGAGACCAGGTTGACCCCAGGTTGAGTCTGGATCGAGCTCCGAGCGAGGCCAAAGGAAAACTGGAGTGACTCCGGAGTGAGTCCCTTAACCAGTCCCTTAACCGGGCGCTAACCGGTCACTAACTAGCTGCTAACTACCCACAGTGTCTCTCCCGCGCCACCTGATCTGTGCCTACGTGCAGCTGCTGTCGGACGCCGCCTGCCGCCGCGCCTACCCGCAGCGCATCTCCAACAACATGGTCTGCGCCGGCGTCCGCGACGAGCGCGTCGACTCCTGCCAGGTACCAGAGCCAACAGATCCACCCCAAAACCCAACAGATCCACCCCAAAACCCACCCCCTAACCCCAAAACCCAAGAAATCCATCCCAAAACCCACCCCCTAACCACAAAACCCAACGAATCCACCCCAAAACCCACCCCCTAACCCCAAAACCCAACGAATCCATCCCAAACCCAACAAATCCACCCCAAAATCCAATAAATCCACCCCAAAACCCAACCTGGAGCACCAAAACCCAATGAATCCATCCCAAAGTCCAACCTGGAGCCCCAAAACCCAACAAATTCACCCCCAAACCCAACAAATCCACCCCAAAACCCAACGAATCCATCTCAAAGTCCAACCTGGAGCACCCAAACCCAACAAATTCACCCCCAAACCCAACGAATCCATCCCAAAATCCAACTTGAAGCACCAAAACCCAATGAATCCATCCCAAAGTCCAACCTGGAGCCCCCAAACCCAACAAATCCATCCTGAAGTCCAACCTGGAGCCCCCAAACCCAACGAATCCATCCCAAAGTCCAACCTGGAGCCCCCAAACCCAACGAATCCATCCCAAAGTCCAACCTGGAGCCCCCAAACCCAACGAATCCATCCCGAAGTCCAACCTGGAGCCCCAAAACCCAACAAATCCACCCCCAAACCCAACGAATCCATCCCAAAACCCAACCTGGAGCACCAAAACCCAACGAATCCATCCCAAAGTCCCACCTTGATGGGCCTCCATCCCCACGTGGCCTCCACCCTCCCGACTCGCCGGCTTCTCCAGCTCAGAACCCTCCCCTCGAGGTTCTTCCTAGCTCCGAGCCTTCCTCTGGGAGGCGTCTTCCCACCTTCTCCTCCATCTCGAGGTGTCCCAAGGTGTCCCTCTCTCCGTAGGGTGACTCGGGAGGTCCCCTCTCCTGCAACGGGACCCTCCAGGGCATCGTCTCCTGGGGGTTGCAGACCTGCGCTCTGCCCGGCCACCCCGGCGTCTACACCCGCGTCTGCAACTACGTGAGGTGGCTCCGAGACACCATGGCCAGCAACTAGAGGTCCAGAAAGACCGAGGCGGGGCCACCACGGACCACCAGGAGGGCCACCAGCAGGGCCACGGAGCTGGGCAACCACGGGTGAGGAGCAGGGACGCACGGACACGGAGCTGGACCACCATGGACCTCAAGATCTTGGCCACCATGGACCTCAAGATCTTGGGCACCACAGACCTCAAGGTCTTGGGCACTGTGGACCTCAGATCTTGGTCTCCAAGGACCTCAAGATCTTGGGCACCATGGACCTCAAGATCTTGGGCACCGTGGACCTCAAGATCTTGGCCACCATGGACCTCAGATCTTGGCCACCATGGACCTCAAGATCTTGGGCACCATGGACCTCAAGATCTTGGCCACCGTGGACCTCAAGATCTTGGCCACCGTGGACCTCAAGATCTTGGTCTCCATGGACCTCAAGATCTTGGTCTCCATGGACCTCAAGATCTTGGCCACCATGGACCTCAAGATCTTGGTCTCCATGGACCTCAAGGTCTTGGCCACCGTGGACCTCAAGGTCTTGGCCTCCATGGACCTCAGATCCTGGGCACCGTGGACCTCAAGATCTTGGTCTCCATGGACCTCAAGGTCTTGGCCACCATGGACCTCAAGATCTTGGCCACCGTGGACCTCAAGATCTTGGTCTCCATGGACCTCAAGATCTTGGCCACTGTGGACCTCAAGATCTTGGCCACCATGGACCTCAAGGTCTTGGTCTCCATGGACCTCAAGATCTTGGGCACTGTGGACCTCAAGATCTTGGGCCACCGTGGACCTAAGATCTTGGGCACCATGAACCTCAAGATCTTGGCCACCGTGGACCTCAAGATCTTGGCCACCATGGACCTCAAGATCTTGGGCACCACGGACCTCAAGGTCTTGGTCCACCGTGGACCTCAAGGTCTTGGTCTCCATGGACCTCAAGGTCTTGGGCCACCAAGGCCCAGGTGGGGCCACCCGAGGGGACACGGATTTGGGGGGAGAACCAATAAAATGAGAGCAAAGTCACGTCGGGCTCCAGCTCCGGCCCTGGAGGCCCCTCCCAGGGGGAACTGGGAGCACTGGGAGGGGACTGGGAGGGACTGGGAGGGGATTTAGGGGAACTGGGAGGGACTGGGAGGGGATTTAGGGGAACTGGGAGGGACTGGGAGGGGATTTAGGGGAACTGGGAGCAACTAGGAGGGGACTGGGAAGGGACTGGGAGCGAGTTTGGGGGAACTGGGAGCAACTGGGAGGGGACTGGGAGGGACTGGGAGGGGATTTAGGGGAACTGGGAGGGACTGGGAGGGGATTTAGGGGAACTGGGAGGGACTGGGAGGGGATTTAGGGGAACTGGGAGCAACTGGGAGGGGACTGGGAAGGGACTGGGAGCGAGTTTGGGGGAACTGGGAGCAACTGGGAGGGGACTGGGAGCACCGGGGGGAGAACTGGGAGAGACTGGTGGGGAACTGGGAGTATTGGGAGGGGAACTGGGAGGGACTGGGAGGGGACTGGGAGCACTGGGAGGGGACTGGGAGAGACTGGGAGCACCAGGGGGAGAACTGGGAGCAACTGGGAGGGGACTGGGAGCGAGTTTGGGGGAACTGGGAGCAACTGGGAGGGGACTGGGAGCACCAGGGGGAGCACTGGGAGAGACTGGTGGGGAACTGGGAGCACTGGGAGGGGAACTGGGAGAGACTGGGAGGGGACTGGGAGCACTGGGAGGGGACTGGGAGTGAGTTTGGGGAAACTGGGAGCAACTGGGAGGGGACTGGGAGCACTGGGAGAGACTGGGAGTGAGTTTGGGGGAACTGGGAGAGACTGGTGGGGAACTGGGAGCGCTGGGAGGGGAACTGGGAGGGACTGGGAGGGGAACTGGGAGAGACTGGGAGGGGACTGGGAGCACTGGGAGGGGAACTGGGAGAGACTGGTGGGGAACTGGGAGCACTGGGAGGGGCTGAGAGGGAACTGGGATGGAACTGGGAGCACTGGGAGGGGACTGGGAGTGAATTTGGGGGAACTGGGAGCAACTGGGAGGGGACTGGGAGCACTGGGAGAGACTGGGAGCACCGGGGGGAGCACTGGGAGAGACTGGTGGGGAACTGGGAGCGCTGGGAGGGGAACTGGGAGAGACTGGGAGGGGCTGCGGGGGAACTGGGATGGAACTGGGAGTATTGGGAGGGGACTGGGAGAGACTGGGAGTGAGTTTGGGGGAACTGGGAGGGGACTGGGAGCACTGGGAGAGACTGGGAGCACCAGGGGGAGAACTGGGAGAGACTGGTGGGGAACTGGGAGCACTGGGAGGGGAACTGGGAGAGACTGGGAGGGGACTGGGAGCACTGGGACAGACTGGGAGAGACTGGTGGGGAACTGGGAGTGCTGGGAGGGGAACTGGGATGCAATTGGGAGTCTTGGGAGAGGAACTGGGAGGGGACTGGGAGCACTGGGAGAGACTGGGAGCGAGTTTGGGGGAACTGGGAGAGACTGGTGGGGAACTGGGAGCGCTGGGAGGGGAACTGGGAGAGACTGGGAGGGGAACTGGGAGCACTGGGAGGGGACTGGGAGCACTGGGAGGGGACTGGAAGAGACTGGGAGCACCAGGGGGAGAACTGGGAGCACTGGGAGGGGACTGGGAGCACCAGGGGCAGAACTGGGAGCACTGGGAGGGGACTGGGAGCGAGTTTGGGGGAACTGGGAGCAACTGGGAGGGGACTGGGAGCACCAGGGGGAGCACTGGGAGAGACTGGTGGGGAACTGGGAGCACTGGGAGGGGAACTGGGAGAGACTGGGAGGGGACTGGGAGCACTGGGAGGGAACTGGGAGAGACTGGGAGGGGACTGGGAGGGGACTGGGAGGGGACTGGGAGGGGACTGGGAGCACTGGGAGGGGACTGGGAGAGACTGGGAGGGGACTGGGAGCACTGGGAGGGGACTGGGAGGGGACTGGGAGGGGACTGGGAGCACTGGGAGGGGACTGGGAGAGACTGGGAGCACCAGGGGGAGAACTGGGAGCACTGGGAGGGGACTGGGAGCGAGTTTGGGGGAACTGGGAGCAACTGGGAGGGGACTGGGAGCACTGGGAGAGACTGGGAGCACTGGGAGACATGGGGGGGGGGCGGAACTGGGAGCACTGGGAGAGACTGGGAGCACCGGGGGGAGCACTGGGAGAGACTGGTGGGGAACTGGGAGCGCTGGGAGGGGAACTGGGAGGGGACTGGGAGAGACTGGGAGGGAACTGGGAGGGAACTGGGAGAGACTGGGAGGGGACTGGGAGCACTGGGAGAGACTGGGAGCACCAGGGGGAGAACTGGGAGCACTGGGAGGGGACTGGGAGCGAGTTTGGGGGAACTGGGAGCAACTGGGAGGGGACTGGGAGCACTGGGAGGGGAACTGGGAGGGGACTGGGAGCACTGGGAGAGACTGGGAGCACTGGGAGACATGGGGGGGGGCGGAACTGGGTGCACTGGGAGAGACTGGGAGCACTGGGAAGGGACTGGGAGAGACTGGTGGGGAACTGGGAGCGCTGGGAGGCGACTGGGAGGGGACTGGGAGGGACTGGGAGGGGAACTGGGAGCGCTGGGAGGGGACTGGGAGAGACTGGAGGGGAGAACTGGAGGGCTTTCGGGTCCGCTCAGTCCTCCCGCCTCGTTCTCTATGGTCAAATCAGTCCTCCAAGTTCCCGGCTCTCCCGGCGCGCCGTCGCCGCTCTGCCCGTAGCGTCTCTATGGCTCCTCCCGTTTTAGTTTATTGGAGGGGGTGGGGCTAGAGGCGTCACTTCCTGCGGCGCTCTGCGCTCCCGCTGCGACTCGGTGGTTCCGGCCCGAGGGCGGCGGTGGTGAAAGTGACTTTGAAGGGAGAGGGGTGAGGGGGGGACTGGGCCCTGAGAGGGGGACTGGGAGGGACTGGGAGCACTGGGAGGGGATTTAGGGGGACTGGGAGCACTGGGAGGAACTGGGAGCAGACTGGGAGCTCTGCAGCAGTTAATTAGCTGGGTGTTAATTACACCCCCCCCCCCCAATCCCCTCAATATCCTCCTTGTATTCATTAGAGAAGGGATTAATTAATATATAGGGGGTTAATGAGCTCTACTGGGGTTGTTAATTAGCACTGGGGTGTTACGTATGTGCTTAATTAGCAGGGGGGGTAATTAATGTGTTAATTGCCCCATTAATTAACCCCCAATTTCCCTCCATTTCTGTCACCCTCTTCCCTTTTCTGAGTTCGTTATAGATGAAAATAATTACTGTAGGGCTTTAATTAGCCTTAGTTGAGATATTGATTAGTCTGGGGGGGGTTAAGTGCTGTGTTAATTACCATATTAATTATCAGAATTGTTAATTATGCACTTAATTGCTTCATTTACCCCCTATTACATTTCTCTCCCCCCTTGCATTCGTTAGAGAGGGGATTAATTAAGATGGTGGGGGGGGCTAATTAGCCTTATAGGGGGTGCTAGTTAATCTGGGGAGGGGGTTAATTAATGTGTTAATTGCTCTATTACATTTTAGAGCTGCTAATTACCTCGTTAATTACTTTATTAAGCCCATAGTATTTATTTTATTGTGTATTTTGCCTTTTGTGTTTAGTGCTGATGGAATTAATTATGATAGGGGGCTAATTAGTTAATTAGCATAGTAATTAGCATGTTAATTAGTTAATTTTGTTTTCTAGCACTACTGCTGCCTCCTATTCCCCTCTTTGCTCGTTACAGGGGGGCTTAATTAAGCCCTGGGGCGGGGTTTGGTTGCTGCTGGGGGGGGATTTAATTGCTGGGGGGGGTTAATTAGTGTTAATTGGGGTTAATTAGCGCTAATTAGGGGGCGATGGCGGAGGACATCAAGGAGAAGCTGGCGCGGTACCGCACGGCCCCGTTCGACAGCCGCTTCCCCAACCAGAACCAGACCAAGAACTGCTGGCAGAACTACCTGGGTACTGGGGGGCACTGGGAGGGACTGGGGGGCACTGGGAGGGGACTGGGAGGGACTGGGGGGCACTGGGAGGGACTGGGAGGGGACTGGGAGGGGACTGGGAGGGACTGGGGGGGAACTGGGGGGGCACTGGGAGGGGACTGGGAGGGGACTGGGAGGGACTGGGAGGCACTGGGAGGGACTGGGAGGGGACTGGGAGGGGACTGGGAGGGACTGGGGGGGAACTGGGGGGGCACTGGGAGGGGACTGGGAGGGGACTGGGAGGGGACTGGGAGGGACTGGGAGGCACTGGGAGGGACTGGGAGGGGACTGGGAGGGACTGGGAGGGACTGGGAGGGACTGGGAGGGGACTGGGAGGGACTGGGAGCACTGGGAGGGACTGGGGGGGACTGGGAGGGACTGGGAGGGACTGGGAGGGACTGGGAGGGACTGGGGGGGACTGGGAGGGGACTGGGGGGGGACTGGGAGGGACTGGGAGGGGACTGGGAGGGACTGGGAGGGGACTGGGGGGGACTGGGAGGGACTGGGAGGGACTGGGAGGGACTGGGAGGGACTGGGGGGGGACTGGGGGGGGACTGGGGGGGACTGGGAGGGACTGGGAGGGGACTGGGGGGGGACTGGGAGGGGACTGGGAGGGACTGGGGGGGGACTGGGAGGGACTGGGGGGGGACTGGGAGGGGACTGGGAGGCACTGGGAGGGGGAGAAGAGGGCTTGGGGGGGTCCGGGGGGGGGTCACCCTGGGTTGGGGCTGTTCCCCAGTCCCCCCCCAGTCCCCCCCAGTCCCTCCCAGTTCTCCCAGTTACCCCCCCCCCCAGATTTCCACCGGTGCCAGCGGGCGCTGGGGGCCAAGGGCCAGGACCCCGCCCCCTGCCAGTGGTACTTCCGCGTCTACAAGTCCATCTGCCCCATCGAGTGGGTGAGTCCCACCACCCCCAGCCCCTCCTGGAGCTCCTCGAGGTGTCCCGGAGGTCCTCACGGGGACCCCGAGGACCTTCTGGACCTCCATGGTGGCTCCATGGTTCTTTAGAACCTCCCAGGTGGCTCAAAAGGTTCTTCAGAACCACCTTCAGGTCTTCATGGTTCTTCAGAACCTTCATGGTTCTTTAGAACCACCTTGAGGTGGCTCCATGGTTCTTTAGAACCTCCATGGTGGCTCAAAGGTTCTTCAGAACCACCTTAAGGTGGCTCCGTGATTTTTTAGAACCTTTATGGTTCTTTGGAATCACCTTGAGGTGGCTCCATGGTTCTTTAGAAGCACCTTGAGGTGGTTCCATGCTTCTTTAGAACCTCCATGGTTCTTTGGAACCACCTTGAGATGGCTCTGTGGTTCTTCAGAACCTCTGAGGTGGCTCCATGGTTCTTCAGAACCTCCATGGTCTTTCAGAACCACCTTGAGGTGGCTCCGTGGTTCTTCAGAACTACCTTGAGGTGGTTCCGTGGTTCTTCAGAACCTCCCTGGTGATTCAAAGGTTCTTTAGAATCTCTGTGGTGACTCCGTGGTTCTTCGGAACCACCTTGAGGTGGCTCCATGGTTCTTTAGAACCACCTTGAGGTGACTCCGTGGTTCTTCAGAACCTCCGTGGTGGCTCCGTGGTTCTTTAGAACTTCTGTGGTGGCTCAAAGCTTCTTCAGAACCACCTTGAGGTGATTCCGTGGTTGTTTAGAATCTCCATGGTTCTTCAGAAGCACCTTGAGGTGGTTCCATGGTTCTTTAGAACCTCTGTGGTGGCTCAAAGGTTCTTCAGAACCACCTTGAGGTGGCTCCGTGGTTCTTCAGAACCACCTTGAGGTGGCTCCGTGGTTCTTCAGAACCACCTTGAGGTGGCTCCGTGGTTCTTCAGAACCTCCCTGGTGGCTCAAAGGTTCTTTAGAACCATCTGGAGGTGGCTCCGTGGTTCTTTAGAACCACCTTGAGGTGGCTCAAAGGTTCTTTAGAACCTCTGTGGTGGCTCAAAAGTTCTTTAGAACCACCTGGAGGTGGCTCCATGGTTCTTTAGAACCACCTTGAGGTGTCTGAAAGGTTCTTTAGAACCTCTGTGGTGGCTCAAAGGTTCTTTAGAACCACCTGGAGGTGGCTCCGTGGTTCTTTAGAACCTCTATGGTTCTTTGGAACCACCTTGAGGTGGCTCCATGGTTCTTCAGAACCTCCCTGGTGGCTCAAAGTTTCTTTAGAACCACCTTGAGGTGACTCCGTGGTTCTTTAGAACCTCCATGGTTCTTCGGAACCACCTTGAGGTGGCTCTGTGGTTCTTTAGAACCACCTTGAGGTGGCTCCGTGGTTCTTTAGAACCTTCATGGTTCTTTAGAACCACCTTGAGGTGGTTCCATGCTTCTTTAGAACCTCCATGGTTCTTCAGAACCACCTTGAGGTGGTTCCGTGGTTCTTTAGAACCTCTGAGGTGGCTCCATGATCTTTAGAACCTTCATGGTTCTTTGGAACCACCTTGAGGTGGCTCCATGGTTCTTCTGAACCTCCGTGGTGGCTCAAAGGTTCTTCAGAACCTCTGTGGTGGCTCAAAGGTTCTTCAGGACCACCTTGAGGTGGCTCAGAGGTTCTTTAGAACCTCCCTGGTGGCTCCACGGTCCTTTAGAACCTCTGAGGTGGCTCCGTGGTTCTTCAGGACCACCTTGAGGTGGCTCCGTGGTTCTTTAGAACCTCTGTGGTGGCTTAAAGGTTCTTTAGAACCCCCAAGGTGGCTCAAAGGTTCTTTAGAACCACCTGGAGGTGGCTCCGTGGTTCTTTAGAACCACCTTGAGGTCTTCATGGTTCTTTAGAACCTCCACGGTGGCTCAAAAGGTTCTTCAGAACCACCTTGAGGTCTTCATGGCTCTTCAGAACCTCTGAGGTGGCTCCATGGTCTTTAGAACCTTCGTGGTTCTTCAGAACCACCTTGAGATGGCTCCGTGGTTCTTTAGAACCTCTGCGATTCGTGGTGCCCTCATCGTTCTTGAGGTCCTTACGGAGCCACCAAGCCCTCGGGATGTCCCCAACCCCCACCCCGCCGTGTCCTCCTGGTGTCCCCAAGCCCTCCCTGATGTCCCCGTGCTTCTCCTCTAGGTGACCACGTGGGACGAGTACCGCGAGGAGGGGACCTTCCCGGGCAAGATCTGAGGAGCCCATGGGGACGTGGCCACCACCGGTGGGGGTGGGGGGGACACACGAGGCCACTGAGGCCACCAGGCAGGGGTGGGAGGGGACACGGGTGTCCCCAGGGTGGTGGCGTCGTCAATAAAGGGTTAACGTGAGGCCGGGCGAGGGCTCTGTGTTGGTTGGAGGTGGAGGTGGAGAAGACACTTGAGGTTCTCCAAGGTGGAAGGAGGATTTATTGGGGGGCGGAGGGGGCGGCGTCCCCGGTTTTGGGTTCTCCACGGGGTCCAGGAGCTCCACGAGGTCCCAGCTCCAGGTTCTCCATGGGCTCCAGGTTCTCCATGGGCTCTAGGAGCTCCACAAGGTCCCATCTTCAGGTTCTCCACGGGCTCCAGGTTCTCCACGGGGTCCAGGAGCTCCATGAGGTCCCATCTCCAGGTTCTCCATGGGGTCTAGGAGCTCCATGGGATCCCATCTCCAGGTTCTCCACGGGGTCCAGGAGCTCCATGAGGTCCCATCTCCAGGTTCTCCATGGGGTCTAGGAGCCCCATGGGATCCCATCTTCAGGTTCTCCATGGGCTCCAGGTTCTCTGTGGGGTCTAGGAGCTCTATGGGATCCTATCTCCAGGTTCTCCATGGGGTCCAGGAGCCCCATGAGGTCCCATCTCCAGGTTCTCTATGGGGTCCAGGAGCTCCATGGGATCCTATCTCCAGGTTCTCCATGGGCTCCAGGAGCCCCATGAGGTCCCTTCTCCAGGAGCTCCGTGGGATCCTATCTTCAGGTTCTCTATGGGGTCCCATCTGGGAGCCCCATGGGCTTCAGGAGCTCCATGGGCTCCAGGTTCTCCATGGGCTCCAGGAGCTCCATGAGGACCCATTTCCAGGTTCTCCATGGGGTCTAGGAGCCCCATGGGATCCCATCTCCAGGTTCTCCGTGGGCTCCAGGTTCTCCGTGGGCTCCAGGTTCTCTGTGGGGTCTAGGAGCTCCATGGGATCGTATCTCCAGGTTCTCCATGGGGTCTAGGAGCTCCATGAGATCCCATCTCCAGGTTCTCCGTGGGGTCTAGGAGCCCCATGGGATCCCATCTTCAGGTTCTCCATGGGCTCCAGGGGCCCCATGAGGTCCCGTCTCCAGGTTCTCCATGGGCTCCAGGTTCTCCGTGGGGTCCAGGAGCTCCATGAGGTCCCTTCTCCAGGAGCTCCATGGGATCCTATCTTCAGGTTCTCTATGGGGTCCCATCTGGGAGCCCCATGGGCTTCAGGAGCCCCATGGGTTCCCATCTCCAGGTTCTCCATGGGCTCTAGGAGCTCCATGGGATCCTATCTCCAGGTTCTCCGTGGGCTCCAGGTTCTCCGTGGGGTCTAGGAGCTCCATGAGATCCCATCTCCAAGTTCTCCATGGGCTCCAGGAGCTCCATGAGATCCTATCTCCAGGTTCTCCATGGGCTCCAGGAGCTCCATGGGATCCCATCTCCAGGTTCTCCATGGGCTCCAGGAGCTCCATGGGATCCCATCTCCAGGTTCTCCATGGGCTCCAGGTTCTCCATGGGGTCTAGGAGCTCCATGGGATCCCATCTCCAGGTTCTCCAGGAGCTCCGTAGGTTCCCATCTCAGGTTCTCCATGGGGTCTTGGTTCTCCACGGGCTCCAGGAGCCCCATGGGATCCCATCTTCATGTTCTCCATGGGCTCCAGGTTCTCCGTGGAGCCCCATCCAGGTTCTCCATGGGCTCCAGGTTCTCCGAGGCGTCGAGGTTCTCCATGGGATCCCATCGGGGTGACCCATGGGGGGGTTCTCCACCTCCAGGAGCTCCACGGGGACCTCTTGGAGCTACGGGTGCAAGGGGAGCCCCGGGAGGGGCCGCGGCAGGAGGTGTCCCCCCAGGAGCTGCCCCGGGACGGCCAGGACGGGGCTGAGGGCCGGGAGCGTCCCCAGCGGGGACCCTGGGGGACACAGAGGGGACATGTCCAGCCAGCCAGCCAGCCATCCTGGACCTTCACCCCAGCCCGTGGTCGTCCCACAGCTCCAGGGTTTCTCCATCCACCTTCATCCACCCATCTCCATGGGGTCTCCATCCATCCATCCAGCCATCTCCACAGCTTCCACCTCCATCCATCCACCTCCATCCATCTCCACAGCTTCCATCTCCATGGCTTCCACCTCCATCCTTCCATCCCCGTGGGGTCTCTATCCATCCATCCATCCATCCACCCCCATGGTTTCTCCATCCATCCATCTCCACAGCTTCCATCTCCATCCTTCCACCTCCATGGAGTCTCCATCCATCCATCCATCTCCACGGCTTCCATCTCCATGGCTTCCGCCTCCATCCTTCCATCTCCATGGAGTCTCTATCCATCCATCCATCTCTATGGTTTCCATCTCCATGGGGTCTCCATCCATCCATCCATCCATCCATCCATCCATCCATCCATCCATCCATCCATCCATCTCCATGGCTTCCATCTCCATGGGGTCTCTCCATCCATCCATCTCCATGGCTTCCACCTCCATGGAGTCTCCCTCCCTCCATCCATCCATCCATCTATCTCCATGGCTTCCATTTCCATGGCTTCCACCTCCGTCCTTCCATCTCCATGGGGTCTCCATCCCTCCATCCCTCCATCCCTCCATCCATCTCCACAGCTTCCATCTCCATGGCTTCCACCTCCATCCATCCATCTCTGTGGCTTCCACCTCCATGGGGTCTCTCCATCCATCCATCTCCATGGCTTCCACCTCCATGGGATCTCCATCCATCCATCCATCCATCTCCATGGCTTCCACCTCCATCCATCCATCTATCTCCACAGCTTCCATCTCCATGGAGTCTCCATCCATCCATCCATCCATCCATCCATCCATCCATCCATCCATCTCCACAGCTTCCATCTCCGTGGCTTCCACCTCCATCCATCCATCTCCATGGGGTCTCTATCCATCCATCCATCTCCGTGGCTTTCATCTCCATGGGGTCTCCATCCATCCATCCATCCATCCATCCATCCATCCATCCATCCATCCATCCATCCATCTCCACAGCTTCCATTTCCATGGCTTCCACCTCCATCCTTCCATCTCCATGGGGTCTCTATCTATCCATCCATCCATCCATCTCCATGGCTTCCACCTCCATCCTTCCATCTCCATGGGGTCTCTATCCATCCATCCATCCATCCATCCATCTCCATGGCTTCCACCTCCATCCATCCACCCCTATGGTTTCTCCATCCATCCATCCATCTCCATGGCTTCCACCTCCATGGGGTCTCCATCCATCCATCCGTCATCTCCATGGCTTCCACCTCCATCCCTCCATCTCCCTCCCTATCTCATCACCTTCCTCCTCCTCCCATCCCTTTGTCCTCTCCACCTTCTCTGCTCCCCCGGTTCCTCCTCCCCCAGCCCCTGCTCTGAGGTTTCTCCACCAGCTTTCCCTCTCTCCATGGTTCCTCCTCAACCCCTCTTGACTTCTGGTTCCTCCAACCCTGAGCTCTTCACCGTCTTCTCCATGGCCACCTCCACGCTTGGATGGAGAAGTCCCATCCCAACCTCCTTGGATGAAGAACCTGCTGAAGAACCTCCTGGATCTTCCAGCCACCCAACCCTCCCCCGTCCTCCTCCGCTGGTTCCATCTCCTCTTCCATCCGTGGTGTCCCCACCCCCTGGAGGTCCCTTCCCACCCCCCCGTCCTCACCTCCCAGCAGGTCCCGGCGGCGCCGCAGCCTTCGGGGGGGGACGCAGGAGTCACCGGGGCGGCAAGAAGAACCCGGGGGGCACCGGGGGGCTGTGGGGGAGACACGAGGGGGTGGAGGACATCAAGGATGAGGTCATGGATGGAGATAGAGAGGTCATAGATGGACATAGAGAGGTCATGGATGGACACAGAGGTGGAGAACATCAAGGATGAGGTCGTGGATGGACACACAGAGGTCATGGATGGACACAGAGAGGTCATGGATGGACTCAGAGGTGGAGAACATCAAGGATGAGGTCATGGATGGACACAGAGAGGTCATGGATGGACACATAGAGGTCATGGATGGACACAGAGGTGGAGAACATCAAGGATGAGGTCATGGATGGACATAGAGAGGTCACGGATGGAGATAGAGAGGTCATGGATGGAGAGGGAGGTGGAGAACATCAAGGATGAGGTCATGGATGGACACACAGAGGTCATGGATGGACACAGAGGTCATGGATGGAGACAAAGAGCTCATCATGGACAGGTAAGGAGGTCGCGGATGGAGAGGGAGGTGGAGAACATCAAGGATGAGGTCATGGATGGACACACAGAGGTCATGGATGGAGAGGGAGGTGGAGAACATCAAGGATGAGGTCATGGATGGACATAGAGAAGCCGTGGATGGACACAGAGGTGGAGAACATCAAGGATGAGGTCGTGGATGGACACACAGAGGTCATGGATGGACACAGAGGTGAAGAACATCAAGGATGAGGTCGTGGATGGACACAGAGAGGTCACAGATGGAGAAGGAGCTGGAGAACATCCCTTGTGGCCCCCACTCATGTGGTTCCACCCCCCCCCTTCCCCTCCCTGAAGGTCCCCGACTCACAGCAGAGGTTGGGGACCCTCCAAGGTCCCACGGGGGCCCCGGCCTGGCGGCAGGCGGCCTCGTAGGCCCCCAGGAGCTCCTGGAGGACCTCGTGGAGGACCTCGTGGTCCCGAGGAACCTGCCGGAGCTCCCTCAGGCAGACGTTGTAGAAGACCCTGGGGTCGACGGCCTCGAGGCAGCGTCCGAAGGGCCCTCGGGGGGCTCGGAGGAGGAGCCGGCAGAGCTCGGGGTGGCCGTAGGACCTTCTGGGAGGCCGGTGGGGGTGGCAGGAGAAGGAGGAGGGGACCCGGTAGAGGTGGTCGTCGTGGGGGCGACCATCGAAGTTGCCGCAGAGGCCGCGGGTGACGCGGTGGAAACGAGAGGACACAGTGACGGCCACCGCGGGGCCCGGACCCACCACCACCCGCAGCCCCGAGGAGGTGAGGAGGACCAAGGGGGAGGTGGTGGTGGAGGTGGTGGTGGAGGTGGTGGTGGCATCATCTCCATCTTCGAGGGTGACGCAGACGCTGCGGTCGCCGAGGCAGAAGGGCAGCGGCACCGGGGTCCCGTCCACCTGGGGGGGGGGGGGGGGGGTGGAGGTGAGGGGGAGGACCTGCTGGCCATCGTCCTCCTCCCTCCGGCCTTCTCCGACCTTCTCCAGCCTTCTCCAGCCTTCTCCAGCCTTCTCCAGCCTTCTCCAGCCTTCTCCAGCCCTCCAACCTTCTCCAACCTTCTCCAACCTTCTCCAACCTTCTCCAACCTTCTCCAACCTTCTCCAACCTTCTCCAACCTTCTCCAACCTTCCCCATCCCTCCAACCTTCTCCAGCCTTCTCCAACCTTCTCCATCCCTCCATCCTTCTCCATCCCTCCAACCTTCTCCATCCCTCCAACCTTCTCCATCCCTCCAACCTTCTCCATCCCTCCAACCTTCTCCAACCCTCCAGCCTTCTCCAGCCTTCTCCATCCCTCCAGCCTTCTCCAGCCTTCTCCAGCCTTCTCCAGCCTTCTCCAACCTTCTCCAACCTTCCCCATCCCTCCAGCCTTCTCCATCCCTCCAGCCTTCTCCAGCCTTCTCCAGCCTTCTCCATCCCTCCAGCCTTCTCCAACGTTCTCCAACCTTCTCCAACCTTCTCCAACCCTCCAGCCTTCTCCAACCCTCTCCAACCCTCTCCAACCTTCTCCAGCCTTCTCCATCTCTCCAGCCTTCTCCGACCTTCTCCAGCCTTCTCCGACCTTCTCCAGCCTTCTCCAACCTTCTCCAACCTTCTCCAACCTTCCCCATCCCTCCAACCTTCTCCATCCTTCTCCATCCCTCCATCCTTCTCCATCTGTCTCCATCTGTCTCCATCTGTCTCCATCTGTCTCCAGCCTTCTCCAGCCTTCTCTGACCTTCTCCAGCCTTCTCCGACCTTCTCCAGCCTTCTCCAACCTTCTCCAGCCTTCTCCAACCTTCTCCATCCCTCCAACCTTCTCCATCTGTCTCCATCCTTCTCCATCCATCCAACCTTCTCCAACCTTCTCCATCCCTCCAACCTTCTCCATCCCTCCGACCTTCTCCACCCGTCCCCATCCCTCCACACCCTCCAGCCGGCCATGCTTCCATCCTCTCATCTCCAACCTTCTTCATCCTCCTCCACGCCTCCATCCTTGACCTTCTCCACCCCCATGACCTTCTCAATCCATCTGTGCTCTTCTCAATCCCTTCCATCACTCCATGCTCTTCTCCACCCATCCATGTTCTTCTCCATCCCTGCTCTTCTCCATCCACCCCTCCATCCCTCTATCTCCTTCTCCATCCCTCCATCCATGTCCTTCTCCACCCAACGTTCTCCATCCACCCAAGCTCTTCTCCATCCACCCAACGTTCTCCATCCATCCCTGTTCTTCTCCATCCACCCAAGCTCTTCTCCATCCACCCAATGTTCTCCATCCATCCCAGCTCTTCTCCATCCACCTCTCCATCTCCATCCTACGTTCTCCATCCATCCCAGCTCTTCTCCATCCACCTCTCCATCTCCATCCTACGTTCTCCATCCATCCCAGCTCTTCTCCATCCACCTCTCCATCTCCATCCTACGTTCTCCATCCATCCCAGCTCTTCTCCATCCACCTCTCCATCTCCATCCTACGTTCTCCATCCATCCCAGCTCTTCTCCATCCACCTCTCCATCTCCATCCTACGTTCTCCATCCATCCCAGCTCTTCTCCATCCACCTCTCCATCTCCACCCAACGTTCTCCATCCATCCCAGCTCTTCTCCATCCACCTCTCCATCTCCACCCTACGTTCTCCATCCACCCTCCACCATCCCTGCTCTTCTCCATCCACCCCTTCTCCTCACCTCGGCTCCTCCAGCTCCGAGCAGGCCCCACCGTCTCTCTCCCACCGTCACCACCACCCTCCTCCTCCTCCGTCCGTCATCTTCAACGGTGACATCGAAGCCGGGGTGGCTCCTGCTGGAGCTCCGGGCCACCACGTAGGAGCAGTTGTCCCCGGCGGCCACCTCGGCGCCGTCGAAGCTCAGGTAGTGGTGGCTCCCCAAGGACCTGCAGGTCCCTGGGAGCTCGGTGGCCTCCGGTGGCACCGGGCACCCTTGGGGGACGCCGGGGTGGGAGGAGATGCAGCCTTCGCGGCACCCACCGTCGCAGCCGGGGACGCAGGTGGAGTAGAAGGTCCCCTCGGGGCACCTGGGGGCTGGGGGAGGAGAAGACAAGTCCCATCTCCGGTGCCTGGACCCCCCATCCCACCTTCCCGAGGTTCTCCAGGGGCTGGTGTCCCCCCATCCCACCTTCCCGAGGTTCTCCAGGGGCTGGTGTCCCCCCATCCCACCTTCCTGAGATGCTCCAGGGGCTGGTGTCCCCCCATCCCACCTTCCCAAGGTGCTCTAGGAGCTGGTGTCCCCCCATCCCACCTTCCTGACGTTCTCCAGGGGCTGGTGTCCCCCCATCCCACCTTCCCGAGATGCTCTAGGGGCTGGTGTCCCCCCATCCCACCTTCCCGAGGTTCTCCAGGGGCTGGTGTCCCCCCATCCCACCTTCTCCAGGGGCCGGTCCCCTCCCAGACCCGGGGTCCCTGGGTGTTTGCTGAAGGTTGAAGGGACGGAGAAGATGGGATGGGTGGAGAAATGAATGAAGGGATGGAAAAGGGATGGAGAAGGTTGGAGGGAGAAGGTTGGATGGAGGGAGAAGGTTGTATGGAGAGATGGAGAAGGTTGGATGGAAGGAGTCCAGGAGAAGGTCGGATTGGATGGAGAAGGTTGGATGGAGGGAGAAGGTTGGATTGGATGGAGAAGGTTGGATGGAGGGAGAAGGTTGAATGGAAGGAGAAGGTTGGATGGAGTCCAGGAGAAGGTTGGATGGATGGAGAAGGTTGGATTGGAGGGAGAAGGTTGGATTGGAGGGAGAAGGTTGGATTGAATGGAGAAGGTCGGATGGAGAGATGGAGGAGGTTGGATGGAAGGAGTCCAGGAGAAGGTTGGATGGATGGAGAAGGTTGGATTGGAGGGAGAAGGTTGGATTGGATGGAGAAGGTTGGATGGAGAGATGGAGAAGGTTGGATGGAAGGAGTCCAGGAGAAGGTTGGATTGGATGGAGAAGGTCGGATTGGATGGAGAAGGTCGGATTGGATGGAGAAGGTTGGATGGAGAGATGGAAAAGTTTGGATGGAAGGAGTCCAGGAGAAGGTTGGATGGAGAGAGATGGAGAAGGTTGGATGGAGGGAGTCCAGGAGAAGGTTGGATGGAGAGAGATGGAGAAGGTTGGATGGAAGGAGTCCAGGAGAAGGTTGGATGGAGAGATGGAGAAGGTTGGATGGAAGGAGTCCAGGAGAAGGTTGGATGGAGAGAGATGGAGAAGGTTGGATGGAAGGAGTCCAGGAGAAGGTTGGATGGAGAGATGGAAAAGTTTGGATGGAGGGAGTCCGGGAGAAGGTTGGATGGAGAGAGATGGAGAAGGTTGGATGGAAGGAGTCCAGGAGAAGGTTGGATGGAGAGAGATGGAGAAGGTTGGATGGAGGGAGTCCAGGAGAAGGTTGGATGGAGAGAGATGGAGAAGGTTGGATGGAGGGAGTCCAGGAGAAGGTTGGATGGAGAGAGATGGAGAAGGTTGGATGGAAGGAGTCCAGGAGAAGGTTGGATTGGATGGAGAAGGTCGGATTGGATGGAGAAGGTCGGATTGGATGGAGAAGGTTGGATGGAGAGATGGAAAAGTTTGGATGGAAGGAGTCCAGGAGAAGGTTGGATGGAGAGAGATGGAGAAGGTTGGATAGAGGGAGTCCAGGAGAAGGTTGGATGGAGAGAGATGGAAAGTTTGGATGGAGGGAGTCCAGGAGAAGGTTGGATGGAGAGATGGAAAAAGTTGGATGGAAGGAGTCCAGGAGAAGGTTGGATGGAGAGAGATGGAGAAGGTTGGATGGAGGGAGTCCAGGAGAAGGTTGGATTGGATGGAGAAGGTTGGATGGAAGGAGTCCAGGAGAAGCTCGGCTGGAGCGCCTTGGACTTACGGCACAGGTCCTCGGAGCGCCACCCCAGGACCTTGGCCCCGGCCTCCTGGCAGGCGGCGGCGTAGGCGGCGAGGACCCGGCAGGCCCCGTCTCTCCGGCACTGGTCGGCGAGACAATCGCGGTGGTAGGTCTCGGGGCCGATTGTCCCGTGGCAGAGCCGGAAAGGTCCTTCCCGGCTCAGCAGCAGCCGGCAGCCCGGGACCTCCTCGGCTCGGCCCTTCTCCACCGGGGGGCACCTCGGGACCTCTTGGCAGCTGGGCACCTCCGATGGCGGTGGTGGCACCTCCGATGGGGGTGGTGGCACCTTGGATGAAGGTTGTGAGGCCATGAATGATGATGGTGGCACCTTGGATGAAGGTGGTGGGGCCACGAACGATGGTTGTGAGGCCATGGATGGTGGTGGCACCTTGGATGAAGGTGGTGAAGCCACAAATGATGGTTGTGAAGCCACAAATGACGGTGGTGGCACCTTGGATGAAGGTTGTGAGGCCACGAATGATGGTGGTGGCACCTCAGAAGGTGGTTGTGAGGCCGTGGACGGTGGTGGCACCTTGGATGAAGGTTGCGAGGCCACAGAAGGAGGTTGTGAAGCCACGAATGATGGTGGAGACACCTTGGATGAAGGTTGTGAGGCCATGAGCGATAGTTGTGAGGCCACAAATGACGATGGTGGCACCTTGGATGAAGGTTGTGAGGTCACGAATGATGGTGGAGGCACCTCAGGAGATGGTTGTGAGGCCACAGATGAAGGTTGTGAGGCCACAAGTGATGGTGGAGGCACCTCAGGAGATGGTTGTGAGGCTGTGGACGGTGGTGGCACCTTGGATGAAGGTCGTGAGGCCACAGAAGAAGGTTGTGAAGCCTCAAGTGATGGTTCTAAGGCCATGAATGACAGTGGAGATAGCTCAGAAGATGGTCGTGAGGCCACGAATGACGGTGGAGGCACCTCAGAAGGTGGTTGTGAGGCCGTGGATGGTGGTGGCACCTTGGATGAAGGTCGTGAGGCCACAGATGAAGGTTGTGAGGCCACAGAAGAAGGTTGCGAGGCCACAGAAGAAGGTTGCGAGGCCACAGATGAAGGTTGTGAGGCCACAGAAGAAGGTTGCGAGGCCACAGATGAAGGTTGTGAGGCCACAGAAGAAGGTTGCGAGGCCACAGAAGAAGGTTGCGAGGCCACAGATGAAGGTTGTGAGGCCACGAATGTTGGTGGAGGCACCTCAGGAGATGGTTGTGAGGCCGTGGACGGTGGTGGCACCTTGGATGAAGGTGGTGAGGCCTCAAATGATGGTTCTAAGGCCATGAATGATGGTTGTGAGGCCATGAATGATGGTTCTAAGGCCACGAATGACGGTGGGGGCACCTTGGATGAAGGTCGCGAGGCCACGAACGACGGTGGAGGCACCTCAGAAGGTGGTTGTGAGGCCGTGGACGGTGGTGGCACCTTGGATGAAGGTCGCGAGGCCACAGATGAAGGTTGTGAGGCCTCAAGTGATGGTTCTAAGGCCGTGAATGATGGTGGTGGCACCTTGGATGAAGGTCGCGAGGCCACAGATGAAGGTTCTAAGACCATGAATGATGGTGGTGGCACCTTGGATGAAGGTTGCGAGGCCACAGATGAAGGTTCTAAGGCCACAAATGATGGTGGTGGCACCTCAGGAGGTGGTTGTGAGGCTGTGGATGGTGGTGGCACCTTGGATGAAGGTGGTGAGGCCACGGATGAAGGTCGTGAGGCCATGGATGAAGGTCGTGAGGCCACGGATGAAGGTTGTGAGGCTCCAGATGAAGGTCGTGAGGCCATGGATGAAGGTGGTGAGGCCATGGATGAAGGTGGTGAGGCCATGGAAGGAGGTGGCCCCTCGGAGGCGGTGGGGTGGTCGTTGCGGGGGTCTCCGTTGCCGTCGCCGCAGAGGCCGCAGAGGGAGCCGGCGTGGCCGGGGGCCACCTGGACGCCGACCCGTCCCTGGGTCCCGGCCAGGGTGACCGAGAGCCCGCGAGGTGTCCTCAGGGTGACCTCCCAGCCCCGAGCCCAGAGCCGCGGCCCCCGGCGCCCCAGGGACACCGGCAGCCGCACCGGGGAGCCCCGAACCTGCCGGGAGCGGAAATGAGGGAAAAAAGGGAAATTAGGGAAAAAGGGGAAATTAGGGGAAAAGGGGAAATTAGGGGAAAAGGGGAAATTAGGGGAAAAGGGGAAATTAGGGGAAAAGGGGAAATTAGGGGAAAAAGGGGAAATTAGGGGGAAAAGGGGAAATTAGGGGAAAAGGGGAAATTAGGGGAAAAAGGAGAAATTAGGGGAAAAAGGGGAAATTAGGGGAAAAGGGGAAATTAGGGGAAAAGGGGAAATTAGGGGGAAAAGGGGAAATTAGGGGAAAAGGGGAAATTAGGGGAAAAAGGGGAAATTAGGGGAAAAAGGGGAAATTAGGGGAAAAAGGGGAAATTAGGGGAAAAAGGGGAAATTAGGGGAAAAGGGGAAATTAGGGGGAAAAGGGGAAATTAGGGGAAAAGGGGAAATTAGGGAAAAGGGGAAATTAGGGGAAAAAGGGGAAATTAGGGGGAAAAGGGGAAATTGGGGGAAAAGGGGAAATTAGGGGAAAAAGGGGAAATTAGGGGAAAAGGGGAAATTAGGGGGAAAAGGGGAAATTAGGGGAAAAAGGGGAAATTAGGGGAAAAGGGGAAATTAGGGGGAAAAGGGGAAATTAGGGGAAAAGGGGAAATTAGGGAAAAAGGGGAAATTAGGGGAAAAAGGGGAAATTAGGGGGAAAAGGGGAAATTGGGGGAAAAGGGGAAATTAGGGGAAAAAGGGGAAATTAGGGGAAAAGGGGAAATTAGGGGGAAAAGGGGAAATTAGGGGAAAAGGGGAAATTAGGGGAAAAAGGGGAAATTAGGGGAAAAAGGGGAAATTAGGGGAAAAGGGGAAATTAGGGGGAAAAGGGGAAATTAGGGGAAAAGGGGAAATTAGGGGAAAAGGGGAAATTAGGGGGAAAAGGGGAAATTAGGGGAAAAAGGGGAAATTAGGGGAAAAGGGGAAATTAGGGGAAAAAGGGGAAATTAGGGGAAAAGGAGAAATTTTATCCAATGAGATGAGACCAAACCCTCTCTAGATCCACCACTCATGGTCTCCTCTCCCTTCTCCAACCAGATGAGACCAAACCCTCTCTAGATCCACCACTCGTGGTCTCCTCTCCCTTCTCCAACCAGATGAGACCAAACCCTCTCTAGATCCACCACTCGTGGTCTCCTCTCTCTCTCTCCAACCAGGTGAGACCAAACCCTCTCTAGATCCACCACTCGTGGTCTCCTCTCTCTCTTTCTCCAACCAGGTGAGACCAAACCCTCTCTAGATCCACCACTCGTGGTCTCCTCTCTCTTTATCCAATGAGATGAGATCAAACCCTCTCTAGACCCACCACTCATGGTCTCCTCTCCCTTCTCCAACCAGGTGAGACCAAACCCTCTCTAGATCCACCACTCATGGTCTCCTCTCTATTTCTCCAACCAGATGAGACCAAACCCTCTCTAGATCCACCACTCATGGTCTCCTCTCTATTTCTCCAACCAGATGAGACCAAACCCTCTCTAGATCCACCACTCATGGTCTCCTCTCTCTTTCTCCAACCAGGTGAGGCCAAACCCTTTCAACTCCCCTTCTGCTCCTCCCTTGGCCAACAAAGGAGTCTTGGAGTCCTACCAAGCGTGAGGAGAAGGTTCTCCTCGCCATCCAAGCCCTCCCCCTTGGGGTCACCCCACCCCTCCGCGTCCCACTCACCGTCACCTGCCCCTCCTCCAGCACCACGCGAGTGCCGGGCAGGAGAACCTCAACGGCGACGATGCCCTGGGGGCCACCGCGCAGCAGGACCTGGAAAGGCTCCTCGGCTTGAGCTCCAGGACAAAGGCCGGCCAGGAGGTGGACGCAGGAGGAGACGGGGAAGTCGCGGTGGAGCCGGTCGAAGGTGCGGAGGTGACCCATGCCCAGGGCGGAGCAGGAGAGGGGAGCGGGGACAGCGGTGGGGACAGCGGTGGGGACAGGGGTGGGGAGGAGGTTGGGGACACAAGGCTCCTGGAAGGGTCTGGAGGAGCAGGACGGGGCTGCGGGAGCAGGAGGAGAAGGGGTTAAGCCGGGTGTCCTTCTGGAAGGGTTCTCCGTCCATCCATGTCTTCCTCCATCTCTCCATCCTCACCCGTTTCTCCATCCCCTTCATCCTTCTCCATCCATCCCTCCTTCACCATCTCCTTCTCCATCCCTTCATCCTTCTCCATCTCCTTCTCCATCCATCCCTCCTTCTCCATCCATCCTTCCTTCTCCATCCATCCCTCCTTCTCCATCCATCCCTCCTTCTCCATCCCTTCATCCTTCTCCATCTCCTTCTCCATCCATTGTTCCTCCATCCATCCCTCCTTCTTCATCCATCCATCCATCCCTCATTCTCCATCTCCTTCTCCATCCCCTCATCCTTCTCCATCCATCGTTCCTCCATCTCTCCATCCTCACCCACTTCTCCATCCCTTCATCTTTCTCCATCCCTCCCTCCTTCTCCATCCCTCGTTCCTCCATCCATCCCTCCATCTCCATCTCCTTCTCCATCTCCATCTCCTCGTCCATCCCTCGTTCCTCCATCTCCTTCTCCATCTCCTTCTCCATCTCCTTCTCCATCTCCTTCTCCATCTCCTTCTCCATCTCCTTCTCCATCTCCTTCTCCATCCCTCCTTCTCCTTCTCCTTCTCCTTCTCCTTCTCCTTCTCCTTCTCCTTCTCCTTCTCCTTCTCCTTCTCCTTCTCCTTCTCCTTCTCCTTCTCCTTCTCCATCCATTGTTCCTCCATCCCTCCTTCTCCATCTCCATCTCCATCTCCATCTCCATCTCCATCTCCATCTCCATCTCCATCTCCATCCATCCATCCATCCATCCACCCACCTCTCCATCTCCATCTCCATCTCCATCTCCATCCACCCACCTCTCCATCTCCATCTCCATCTCCATCTCCATCTCCATCTCCATCTCCATCCACCCACCTCTCCATCTCCTTCTCCATCTCCATCTCCATCTCCATCTCCATCCACCCACCTCTCCATCTCCTTCTCCTTCTCCTTCTCCATCTCCATCTCCATCTCCATCTCCATCTCCATCTCCATCTCCTTCTCCTTCTCCATCTCCATCTCCATCTCCATCTCCATCTCCTTCTCCATCTCCATCCATCCATCCATCCATCCACCCACCCACCCACCTCTCCATCTCCTTCTCCATCTCCTCCTCCATCCCTCCTCCTCCTTAACCACCTTCTCCACCCCTCGTTCCTCCACCCTTCCATCTCCTCCCCCCGTCCCCCCGGCCCTCACGGCACGGCCGTCCCCCGCCGAGGTCCTCGGGGACGCAGAGGCCGCAGACGCGTCCCCTCAGGGCGGCCGGCAGCGTCACCGTCACGGCGCCGTCGCGGTTGAAGGCCACCAGGACGCCCGCGGCCGTGGTCACCCGGCGTTGGCCACCGCGGCGTTCCAGGCGCAGCCGCCCGCCGGCCAGGGCCAGGGGCAGGCGGACCCGCTGGCCGGACACCTGCGGGGAGGGGACAGGAGGTGGGACACCTGGGTTCCGTCTCCAGTTGGTGGAACCAGGTGTTGGGAATGGGGTTGGAAGGAGATGGACATCTGGTTCCACCTCCAGGTGATGGAACCAGGACTTGGAGATGGGGTTGGAAGGAGATGGAGATGTGGGTTCCATCTCCAGTTGATGGAACCAGGAGTTGGGAATGGGATGAGAAGGAGATGGAGATGTGGGTCTCATCTCCAGGTGATGGAACCAGGGGTTGGAAATGGGGTTAGAAGGAGATGGAGATGTGGGTCCCGTCTCCAGTTGATGGAACCAGGAGCTAGAAATGGGGTTGGAAGGAGATGGACATCTGGTTCCATCTCCAGTTGATGGAACCAGGGGTTGGGAATGGGGTTAGAAGGAGATGGACATCTGGTTCCATCTCCAGTTGATGGAACCAGGGGTTGGAAATGGGTTGGAAGGAGCTGGACACGTAGGTCCCATCTCCAGTTGATGGAACCAGGGGTTGGAAATGGGGTTAGAAGGAGATGGACATCTGGTTCCACCTCCAGGTGATGGAAGCAGGAGTTGGGAATGGGATGAGAAGGAGATGGAGATGTGGGTCCTGTCTCCAGTTGATGGAACCAGGAATTGGAAATGGGGTTGGAAGGAGATGGAGATGTGGGTCCCATCTCCAGTTGATGGAACCAGGGGTTGGAAATGGGGTTGGAAGGAGATGGACATCTGGTTCCATCTCCAGTTGATGGAACCAGGGGTTGGGAATGGGATGAGAAGGAGATGGAGATGTGGGTCTCATCTCCAGTTGATGGAACCAGGAGCTAGAAATGGGGTTGGAAGGAGATGGAGATGTGGGTCTCATCTCCAGTTGATGGAACCAGGAGCTAGAAATGGGGTTAGGAGGAGATGGACACCTGGTTCCATCTCCAGTTGATGGAACCAGGGGTTGGGAATGGGATGAGAAGGAGATGGAGATGTGGGTCCTGTCTCCAGTTGATGGAACCAGGAATTGGAAATGGGGTTGGAAGGAGATGGAGATGTGGGTCTCATCTCCAGTTGATGGAACCAGGAGCTAGAAATGGGGTTGGAAGGAGATGGAGATGTGGGTCTCATCTCCAGCTGATGGAACCAGGGGTTGGAAATGGGATGAGAAGGAGATGGAGATGTGGGTCTCATCTCCAGTTGATGGAACCAGGAGCTAGAAATGGGGTTGGAAGGAGATGGAGATGTGGGTCCCATCTCCAGCTGATGGAACCAGGAGCTGGAAATGGGGTTGGAAGGAGATGGACATCTGGTTCCATCTCCAGTTGGTGGAACCAGGGGTTGGAAATGGGGTTGGAAGGAGATGGAGATGTGGGTCCCATCTCCAGCTGATGAGACGTGGGGTTGGGACACCCGCCTCCCCTCCTGGAGAAGACACATCCAACCGCCGCCCCGTGGCTTGTCCTCACCCTCGCCGTCGTCTCCTCTCCTCGCATCAGGACAACCTCGTCGCCGTCCCCGTGGAGCCTCAGGTGCCCGAAGCTGGCGGCCGGGCCTCTTCCCACCTGGCCGCCCACCGTGACCTGGAGGGCGGGCGACCGGGTCCCACACGTGGCCACCAAGGTCTGGCTGCAAGCCCCGGTCAAGCTGTAGGTCTTCCCATCGAAGGCTCGGTAGCTCCAACGTCCCGAGACGTGGCAGATGAGGGGGGGCTGAGAGGTGAAGAGGCATCTAGGGGAGCTTCCCACCACCTGGCACCTCGTTCCGGGTGGACAATCCATCTCCTTGCAGGACGATGTGTTGGGAAGGCATCTAGGGGAGCTTCCCACCATCCTGCACGTGGTTCCAGGTGGACAATGGATCTCGGAGCAGGACATCTTGTTAGGAAGACATCTAGGGGAGCTTCCCACCATCTGACACGTGGTTCCAGGTGGACAATCCATCTCCTTGCAGGTCGATGTGTTGGGAAGGCATCTAGGGGAGCTTCCCACCACCTGGCACCTCGTTCCAGGTGGACAATCCATCTCCTTGCAGGTCGATGCGTTGGGAAGGCATCTAGGGGAGCTTCCCACCACCTGGCACCTCGTTCCAGCTGGACAATCCATCTCCTTGCAGGTCGATGTGCTGGGAAGGCATCTAGGGGAGCTTCCCACCATCTGACACGTGGTTCCAGGTGGACAATCCATCTCCTTGCAGGTCGATGTGCTGGGGAGGCATCTAGGGGAGCTTCCCACCACCCTGCACGTGGTTCCAGGTGGACAACGGATCTCGGAGCAGGACACCTTGTTAGGAAGACATCTAGGGGAGCTTCCCACCATCTGACACGTGGTTCCAGCTGGACAATGGATCTCCTTGCAGGTTGATGTGCTGGGGAGGCATCTAGGGGAGCTTCCCACCACCTGGCACCTCGTTCCAGGTGGACAATCCATCTCCTTGCAGGTCGATGTGCTGGAGAGGCATCTAGGGGAGCTTCCCACCACCTGGCACGTGGTTCCAGCTGGACAATCCATCTCCTTGCAGGTCGATGTGCTGGGAAGGCATCTAGGGGAGCTTCCCACCATCTGACACGTGGTTCCAGGTGGACAATCCATCTCCTTGCAGGTCGATGTGTTGGGGAGGCATCTAGGGGAGCTTCCCACCACCTGGCACCTCGTTCCAGCTGGACAATCCATCTCCTTGCAAGTCAATGTGTTGGGAAGGCATCTAGGGGAGCTTCCCACCATCCTGCACGTGGTTCCAGGTGGACAATGGATCTCAGTGCAGGACACCTTGTTAGGAAGACATCTAGGGGAGCTTCCCACCACCTGGCACCTCGTTCCAGCTGGACAATCCATCTCCTTGCAGGTCGATGTGCTGGGAAGGCATCTAGGGGAGCTTCCCACCATCCTGCACGTGGTTCCAGGTGGACAATCCATCTCCTTGCAGGATGGATTGTTGGGAAGGCATCTAGGGGAGCTTCCCACCATCTGGCACATCGTTCCGGGTGGACAATGGATCTCCTTGCAGGTCGATGTCCTGGGGAGGCATCTAGGGGAGCTTCCCACCATCTGACACGTGGTTCCGGGTGGACAATGGATCTCCTTGCAGGTCGATGTGTTGGGAAGGCATCTAGGGGAGCTTCCCACCATCCTGCATGCGGTTCCAGGTGGACAATGGATCTCCTTGCAGGTCGATGTGCTGGGAAGGCATCTAGGGGAGCTTCCCACCATCCTGCACGTGGTTCCAGGTGGACAATCCATCTCCTTGCAGGTCGATGTGCTGGGAAGGCATCTAGGGGAGCTTCCCACCACCTGGCACCTCGTTCCAGCTGGACAATCCATCTCCTTGCAGGTCGATGTGCTGGGAAGGCATCTAGGGGAGCTTCCCACCATCTGACACGTGGTTCCAGGTGGACAATCCATCTCCTTGCAGGTTGATGTGTTGGGAAGGCATCTAGGGGAGCTTCCCACCACCCTGCACGTGGTTCCAGGTGGACAATGGATCTCAGTGCAAGACACCTTGTTAGGAAGACATCTAGGGGAGCTTCCCACCATCTGACACGTGGTTCCAGGTGGACAACCCATCTCCTTGCAAGTCGATGTGCTGGGGAGGCATCTAGGGGAGCTTCCCACCACCCTGCACGTGGTTCCAGGTGGACAACGGATCTCGGCGCAGCTGGGGTGAGGTGGGACGCAACGAGGAGAACCTTCCACCAGGCGACACGCGGCGCCGGCTCGGCAAGAGAAGCCACCGCAGGACGGGGCGTCACGGGTCATCCGGACGCACTTGGGCCACCCTCGGACCAGCCGGCAGGCGGTGGCTCGGGGACAATGGAGGTCGAGGCAGGAGGGGACACGGAGGCAACGGGGCCACCCGGAGAGGACCTTGCAGGCCGTCCCCGCCGGGCAGCGGAGGTTCCTACAGGAAGGTCTGGAGACGCAGACGGGGCGAGCGTGGACCACGAGGCAGGTGGTGCCGGGCTTGCAGGAGACCTCCTGGCAGGAGGAGGGAGGTGGTGGCATCTCAGGAGGTTCGGGAGAAGGAGGAGGCCAGGAGAGGGGAGAGGAACGAAGGCAACGGGGCCACCCGGACGTGACGGAGCACGTGGTGCCTTCTGGGCAACGGACGTCGCCGCAGGAGGGTTGGTGGTGGACACATCGTGGTTGACCGTCCATCATCTTGCAGGAGGTACCTTTGGGACACTGGACGTCACTACAAGAAGGTTCGTGGTGGAGCATCTTGGTCTGGAGGCACTGGGGCCACCCATGGGTCATCTGGCACAAGGTTCCTTTGGGACAGTGGAGATCCTCACAAGAAGGTTTCTTCATGGAGGTCTTGGTCTGTAGGCACCGGGGCCACCCATCGACCATGTTGCATGTGGCCCCTTTGGGACACTGGACGTCACTGCAGGAGGCTTGGTGGTGGACACATCGTGGTTGACCGTCCATCATCTTGCAGGAGGTGCCTTTGGGACAGTGAAGATCCTGGCAGGAAGGTCTCCTCGGGGACATCTTGGCCTGGAGGCACTGGGGCCACCCAGCAACCATCTGGCAGGTGGATCCTTTGGGGCAGTGGAGATCCTGGCAGGAGGGTTGGTGGTGGACACATCGTGGTTGACCATCCGTCATCTTGCAGGAGGTGCCTTTGGGACACTGGACGTCGCTACAAGAAGGTTCCTGGTGGAGCATCTTGGTCTGGAGGCACTGGGGCCACCCATGGGTCATCTGGCAGGTGGAGCCTTTGGGACAGTGGAGATCCTGGCAGGAAGGTTTCTTCATGGAGGTCTTGGTCTGGACGCACTGGGGCCACCCATCGACCATCTGGCAGGAGGTTCCCTTCTGGCACTGGACGTCTTCACATGAAGGTTGGTGGTGGACACATCGTGGTTGACCGTCCATCATCTTGCAGGAGGTGCCTTTGGGACAGTGGACGTCACTACAAGAAGGTTCCTGGTGGAACGTCTTGGTCTGGAGGCACCGGGGCCACCCATGGGTCATCTGGCAGGTGGAGCCTTTGGGACACTGGACGTCGTTGCAGGAAGGTTGGTGGTGGACACATCGTGGTTGACCGTCCATCATCTTGCAGGAGGTGCCTTTGGGGCAGTGAAGATCCTCGCAGGAAGGTCTCCTCGGGGACATCTTGGTCTGGAGGCACTGAGGCCACCCAGCAACCATCTGGCAGGTGGCCCCTTTGGGACACTGGACGTCGTGACACGAAGGTTGGTGGTGGACACATCGTGGTTGACCGTCCATCATCTTGCAGGAGGTGCCTTTGGGACACTGGACGTCACTACAAGAAGGTTCCTGGTGGAGCATCTTGGTCTGGAGGCACTGGGGCCACCCATGGGTCATCTGGCACGTGGAGCCTTTGGGACAGTGGAGATCCTGGCAGGAAGGTCTCCTGATGGAGGTCTTGGTCTGGAGGCACTGGGGCCACCCATCGACCATCTGGCAGGAGGTTCCCTTCTGGCACTGGACGTCGTGACACGAAGGTTGGTGGTGGACACATCGTGGTTGACTGTCCATCATCTTGCAGGAGGTGCCTTTGGGACAGTGAAGATCCTGGCAGGAAGGTCTCCTCGGGGACATCTTGGTCTGGAGGCACTGGGGCCACCCAGCAACCATCTGACACGTGGATCCTTTGGGACAGTGAAGATCCTCACAGGAAGGTCTCCTCGGGGACATCTTGGTCTGGAGGCACTGGGGCCACCCAGCAACCATCTGGCAGGTGGATCCTTTGGGACACTGGACGTCGCTGCAGGAGGGTTGGTGGTGGACACATCGTGGTTGACCATCCGTCATCTTGCAGGAGGTGCCTTTGGGACACTGGACGTCACTACAAGAAGGTTCTTGGTGGAGCATCTTGGTCTGGAGGCACCGGGGCCACCCATGGGTCATCTGGCACATGGATCCTTTGGGACAGTGGAGATCCTGGCAGGAAGGTCTCCTGATGGAGGTCTTGGTCTGGACACAGTGGGGCCACCCATCGACCATGTTGCATGTGGCCCCTTTGGGACACTGGACGTCGCTGCAGGAGGGTTGGTGGTGGACACATCGTGGTTGACCATCCATCATCTTGCACAAGGTTCCTTTGGGACACTGGACGTCACTACAAGAAGGTTCTTGGTGGGACATCTTGGTCTGGACACACTGGGGCCACCCATGGGTCATCTGGCAGGTGGATCCTTTGGGACAGTGGAGATCCTGGCAAGAAGGTTTCTTCATGGAGGTCTTGGTCTGGACGCACCGGGGCCACCCATCGACCATCTGGCAGGAGGTTCCCTTCTGGCACTGGACGTCTTCGCATGAAGGTTGGTGGTGGACACATCGTGGTTGACCATCCATCATCTTGCAGGAGGTTCCTTTGGGGCAGTGGAGATCCTCACAGGAAGGTCTCCTCGGGGACATCTTGGTCTGGAGGCACTGGGGCCACCCAGCAACCATCTGACACGTGGATCCTTTGGGACAGTGGAGATCCTCACAAGAAGGTTTCTTCATGGAGGTCTTGGTCTGGACACACCGGGGCCACCCATCGACCATCTGGCAGGTGGTTCCCTTCTGGCACTGGACATCGTGACATGAAGGTTGGTGGTGGACACATCGTGGTTGACCATCCATCATCTTGCAGGAGGTGCCTTTGGGACACTGGACGTCACTACAAGAAGGTTCTTGGTGGAGCATCTTGGTCTGGAGGCACTGAGGCCACCCAGAAACCATCTGGCAGGTGGATCCTTTGGGACAGTGGAGATCCTGGCAGGAAGGTCTCCTCGGGGACATCTTGGCCTGGACACACTGGGGCCACCCATTGACCATGTTGCATGTGGCCCCTTTGGGACACTGGACGTCACTGCAGGAGGGTTGGTGGTGGACACATCGTGGTTGACCATCCATCATCTTGCAGGAGGTGCCTTTGGGACACTGGACGTCACTACAAGAAGGTTCTTGGTGGAGCATCTTGGTCTGGAGGCACTGGGGCCACCCATGGGTCATCTGGCAGGTGGAGCCTTTGGGACAGTGGATATCCTGGCAGGAAGGTTTCTTCATGGAGGTCTTGGTCTGGAGGCACCGGGGCCACCCAGAAACCATCTGGCAGGAGGTTCCCTTCTCACACTGGACGTCGTGACACGAAGGTTGGTGGTGGACACATCGTGGTTGACCATCCATCATCTTGCAGGAGGTGCCTTTGGGACACTGGACGTCACTACAAGAAGGTTCCTGGTGGAGCATCTTGGTCTGGAGGCACTGGGGCCACCCATGGGTCATCTGGCAGGTGGAGCCTTTGGGACAGTGGAGATCCTGGCAGGAAGGTTTCTTCATGGAGGTCTTGGTCTGGAGGCACCGGGGCCACCCAGAAACCATCTGGCAGGTGGTTCCCTTCTGGCACTGGACGTCGTGACATGAAGGTTGGTGGTGGACACATCGTGGTCGACCGTCCATCATCTTGCACGAGGTGCCTTTGGGACACTGGACGTCACTACAAGAAGGTTCCTGGTGGAGCATCTTGGTCTGGAGGCACTGGGGCCACCCATGGGTCATCTTGCACAAGGTTCCTTTGGGACAGTGGAGATCCTGGCAGGAAGGTCTCCTGATGGAGGTCTTGGTCTGGACACACTGGGGCCACCCATCGACCATCTGGCAGGAGGTTCCCTTCTGACACTGGACGTCGTGACACGAAGGTTGGTGGTGGACACATCGTGGTTGACCATCCACCATCTTGCAGGAGGTTCCTTTGGGACAGTGAAGATCCTCACAGGAAGGTCTCATTGGGGACATCTTGGTCTGGAGGCACTGGGGCCACCCAGAAACCATGTTGCATGTGGCCCCTTTGGGACACTGGACGTCACTGCAGGAGGGTTGGTGGTGGACACATCGTGGTTGACCGTCCATCATCTTGCAGGAGGTGCCTTTGGGACACTGGACGTCACTACAAGAAGGTTCCTGGTGGAACATCTTGGTCTGGAGGCACTGGGGCCACCCTGCAACCATCTGGCAGGTGGATCCTTTGGGACAGTGGAGATCCTGGCAAGAAGGTTTCTTCATGGAGGTCTTGGTCTGGACACAGTGAGGCCACCCAGCAACCATCTGGCAGGAGGTTCCCTTCTGGCACTGGATGTCGCGACACGAAGGTTGGTGGTGGACACATCGTGGTTGACCGTCCATCATCTTGCAGGAGGTGCCTTTGGGGCAGTGAAGATCCTCACAGGAAGGTCTCCTCGGGGACATCTTGGTCTGGACACACTGAGGCCACCCAGCAACCATGTTGCATGTGGCCCCTTTGGGACACTGGACGTCACTGCAGGAGGGTTGGTGGTGGACACATCGTGGTTGACCATCCATCATCTTGCAGGAGGTGCCTTTGGGACACTGGACGTCGCTACAAGAAGGTTCCTGGTGGAACATCTTGGTCTGGAGGCACTGGGGCCACCCAGCAACCATCTGGCAGGTGGATCCTTTGGGACAGTGGAGATCCTGGCAAGAAGGTTTCTTCATGGAGGTCTTGGTCTGGACACAGTGGGGCCACCCAGAAACCATCTGGCAGGAGGTTCCCTTCTGGCACTGGACGTCTTCACATGAAGGTTGGTGGTGGACACATCGTGGTTGACCGTCCATCATCTTGCAGGAGGTGCCTTTGGGACACTGGACGTCGCTACAAGAAGCTTCTTGATGGAACTTCTTGGGTGGTAGACACTGTGGTTGACCACCCACCCCCTCGCACGTGGTCCCTTGGGGACAGCGGACGTCCCGGCAGGACAGTTGGCGGTGGGATGGACCTCTCTGCACGCAACGGGGCCAACCCTTCAGCAGGAGACACGTGGACCCCTTGGGGCACCAGAAGCTCCTGCAGGTGGGAGGGTCGTGGAGGCACTTGGGCCACCCTTCCACCGTCTTGCAGACGGTGCCCTGGGGACACTCGAGGTCCCCGCAGGACGGGACGGGACCGACGCACTTGGGCCACCCTTCCACCATCTTGCACTCCGAGCCCTCCCGGCAGCGGACGGCGTCGCACGTCGGAGGGTCGTGGAGCTCTGGAGACCTGGAGGTCTTGGTGGGCCCGCAGCGAGGCCACCCGGCCACCACGTGACACGCGGTTCCCTTCTCACACTGGACATCGTGACACGAAGGTTGGTGGTGGACACATCGTGGTTGACCATCCACCATCTGGCATGAGGTCCCTTTGGGACAGTGGACGTCCCTACAAGAAGGTTCTTGATGGAACTTCAAGGGTTGTAGACACCGTGGTTGACCCTCCATCATCCTGCAGGAGGTTCCCTTCTCACACTGGACATCGTGACACGAAGGTTGGTGGTGGACACATCGTGGTTGACCATCCACCATCTGGCACGAGGTCCCTTTGGGACACTGGATGTCACTACAAGAAGGTTCTTGATGGATCATCTTGGTCTGGAGGCACCGGGGCCACCCAGCAACCATCTGGCAGGTGGTTCCCTTCTCGCACTCCATGTCCTGGCAGGAGGGTTGGTGGTGGACGCAGCGAGGCCACCCGTCCTTCACCTCACACGCGGTCCCCTGGGGACAACGGACGTCCCTGCAGGCTGGTGGCCCTGAGGACATCTCCACGGGGACACAGCGAGGCCACCCCTCCACCACCTCACACATGGAGCCTTCAGGGCAAGGGTGGTGGCCACACGAGGTGGGAAGGGGAAGATCTGGAGATGGTGGCGCCTCCCGCTGGAAGAGCAGCTTCTCCAGGCACTTGGGCCACCCCTCCACCATCTTGCACCGCGTCCCGCGGGGACAACGGATCTTCTGGCAGGAAGGTGGGACGGGGACACACCTGGGACCTCCTTCCACCATCTCACACCTGGTTCCTTCTCCACATGGAAGGTTCCTACACGAGGGTTTGGGGACACACTTGGGCCACCCCTCCACCATCTCACACCTGGTTCCTTCTCCACATTGAAGGTTCCTACACGAGGGCTTGGGGACACACTTGGGCCACCCCTCCACCATCTCACACCTGGTTCCTTCTCCACATTGAAGGTTCCTACACGAAGGTTTGGGGACACACTTGGGCCACCCCTCCACCATCTCACACCTGGTTCCTTCTCCACATTGAACGTTCCTACATGAAGGTTTGGGGACACACTTGGGCCACCCCTCCACCATCTCACACCTGGTTCCTTCTCCACATGGAAGGTTCCTACACGAGGGCTTGGGGACACACCTGGGCCACCCCTCCACCATCTCACACCTGGTTCCTTCTCCACATCGAACGTTCCTACACGAAGGTTTGGGGACACACCTGGGCCACCCCTCCACCATCTTGCACTGGGTTCCTTCTCCACATGGAAGGTTCCTACACGAAGGTTTGGGGACACACCTGGGCCACCCCTCCACCATCTCACACCTGGTTCCTTCTCCACATCGAACGTTCCTACACGAGGGTTTGGGGACACACCTGGGACCTCCTTCCACCATCTCACACCTGGTTCCTTCTCCACATGGAAGGTTCCTACACGAGGGTTTGGGGACACACTTGGGCCACCCCTCCACCATCTTGCACTGGGTTCCTTCTCCGCATCGAACGTTCCTACACGAGGCCAGTGGGACACACTTGGGTCCAGATGTTGAGGTCACGCACATGGTGCCAGGTCCACATCTCACGCCGAGGCAGAGCTTGGATCCACTCTGGGCTCCCCGATCGGCCCCTACGGAAGCGGGAAGGAGTTCCAGGGGGATAAGCTCAACCCCACGGGAGCCAGCGGAGAAGCCACCACCAGGGACACCAGATCTGGGGGTGGAGACTCTGGATTGGGGGCTGGAAGTGATGGATTTGGGGATGGAAGTGATGGATTTGGGGCTGGAAGTGATGGATCTGGGGCTGGAAGTGATGGATTGGGGGCTGGAAGTGACGGATTTGGGGCTGGAAGTGATGGATCTGAGGCTGGAAGTGATGGATCGGGGGCTGGAAGTGATGGATTTGGGGCTGGAAGTGATGGATTTGGGGCTGGAAGTGATGGATTTGGGGCTGGAAGTGATGGATCAAGGGCTGGAGACACCGGATTCGGGGCTGGAGACACTGGATCGAGGGCTGGTGATGCCGGATTTGGGGCTGGAAGTGATGGATTTGGGGCTGGAAGTGGTGGATTTGGGACAGGAGACACTGGATTTGGGGCTGGAAGTGATGGATCAAGGGCTGGAAGTGATGGATTTGGGGCTGGAAGTGATGGATCTGGGGCCGGAAGTGATGGACTTGAGGCTGGAAGTGATGGTTCGGGGGCTGGAGACACTGGATTGGGGGCTGGAGATGCTGGATTTGGGGCTGGAAGTGATGGATCAGGGGCTGGAAGTGGTGGATCTGGGGCTGGAAGTGATGGATTTGGGGCTGGAAGTGATGGATTTGGGGCTGGAAGTGACTGATCAGGGGCTGGAAGTGATGGATTTGGGGCTGGAAGAGATGCATTTGGGGCTGGAAGTGATGGATTTGGGGCTGGAAGTGGTGGATTTGGGACAGGAGACACTGGATTGGGGGCTGGAAGTGATGGATTTGGGGCTGGAAGTGGTGGATTTGGGGCTGGAAGTGACTGATCAGGGGCTGGAAGTGATGGATTTGGGGCTGGAAGAGATGCATTTGGGGCTGGAAGTGATGGATCGGGGGCTGGAAGTGGTGGATTTGGGACAGGAGACACTGGATTTGGGGCTGGAAGTGATGGATTTGGGGCTGGAAGTGACAGATTTGGGGCTGGAAGTGATGGATCTGGGGCTGGAAGTGATGGATTTGGGGCTGGAAGTGGTGGATTTGGGGCTGGAAGTGGTGGATTTGGGGCTGGAAGTGATGGATTCGGGGCTGGAAGTGATGGATTTGGGGCTGGAAGTGGTGGATTTGGAGCTGGAAGTGATGGATTTGGGACAGGAGACACTGGATTTGGGACAGGAGAACCTGGATTTGGGGCTGGAAGTGATGGTTTTGGGGCTGGAAGTGACGGATCTGGGGCCGGAAGTGACGGATCTGGGGACAGGAGGGCAGATCCCAGTGGGATTCGGGGTACCCGAGCGGGCCTCGGGGCCGAGCACTCACCGCACTGGAGCAGGAGCCACGGCCCGAGGAGCAGCAGCCAGGGAGCCCCCATCTGCCCCCCGGGTCGGAGAGGGGGTCAGAATCCCTGCCCCACAGATCCTCCCAGGGGCCTTCCCTGCCCCACAGATCCCCCACCTCCAGGTGTCTCCCTGCCCCATAGACCCTCCTGCCCCATAGACCCCCTGCCCCACAGACCCTCCTGCCCCATAGACCTTCCTGCCCCATAGCTCCTCTATCTCCAGGTGTCTCCCTGCCCCATAGACCTTCCTGCCCCATAGACCCTCCTGCCCCATAGACCCCCTGCCCCATAGCTCCCCCACCTCCAGGTGTCTCCCTGCCCCATAGACCCTCCTGCCTCATAGACCCTCCTGCCCCATAGACCCCCTGCCCCATAGACCCCCTGCCCCATAGCTCCTCTATCTCCAGGTGTCTCCCTGCCCCATAGACCCTCCTGCCCCATAGACCCCCTGCCCCATAGACCCCCTGCCCCATAGATCCCCCACCTCCAGGTGTCTCCCTGCCCCATAGACCCTCCACCTCCAGGTGTCTCCTTGCCCCAGAGACCCTCCTGCCCCATAGACCCTCCTGCCCCATAGCTCCTCTATCTCCAGGTGTCTCCCTGCCCCATAGACCCCCTGCCCCATAGACCCCCTGCCCCATAGCTCCTCTATCTCCAGGTGTCTCCCTGCCCCATAGACCCCCTGCCCCATAGACCCCCTGCCCCATAGCTCCTCCATCTCCAGGTGTCTCCATTCCCCATAGACCCTCCTGCCCCATAGACCCCCTGCCCCATAGACCCCCTGCCCCATAGCTCCCCCACCTCCAGGTGTCTCCCTGCCCCATAGACCCTCCTGCCCCATAGACCCCCTGCCCCATAGACCCCCTGCCCCATAGCTCCCCCACCTCCAGGTGTCTCCCTGCCCCATAGACCCTCCTGCCCCATAGACCCCCTGCCCCATAGACCCCCTGCCCCATAGCTCCCCCACCTCCAGGTGTCTCCCTGCCCCATAGACCCTCCTGCCCCATAGACCCCCTGCCCCATAGCTCCTCTATCTCCAGGTGTCTCCCTGCCCCATAGACCCTCCTGCCCCATAGACCCTCCTGCCCCATAGACCCCCTGCCCTATAGATCTCCCACCTCCAGGTGTCTCCCTGCCCCATAGACCCCCTGCCCCATAGATCCCCCACCTCCAGGTGTCTCCATGCCCATAGACCTTCATGCCCCATAGACCCTCCTGCCCCATAGACCCCCTGCCCCACAGACCCCCTGCCCCATAGCTCCCCTGCCCCATAGCTCCTCCACCTCCAGGTGTCTCCCTGCCCCATAGACCCCCTGCCCCATAGACCCCCTGCCCCATAGCTCCCCTGCCCCATAGCTCCTCTATCTCCAGGTGTCTCTCTGCCCCATAGACCCTCCTGCCCCATAGACCCCCTGCCCCATAGACCCCCCACCTCCAGGTGTCTCCCTGCCCCATAGACCCTCCTGCCCCATAGACCCTCCTGCCCCATAGACCCTCCTGCCCCACAGAACCCCCCACGTGCCCTATAGACCCTCCCATCCTCCCCACAGCTCCCCACCTCGGGTCTCGGTGCCAGGTCGGTGGCTCCTCGAGGGCTCCAGGTTCTTGTAGGCGCCGTGGGGCAGGACGGGGCCAATGGGGCCCCAGCTCCGCCCCCCAAGTTGCTGCCCCACTGCTCCGGGGGGCAGAGATAAAGATCTGGGGCCAGGCTGGCGCCACCTGCCCGTCCACCCAGCCCCAGCTTCTCCATCTCCATCCATCCCTCCATCCCTCCTTCCAGCTCCGTGGGTTCTTCATCCAGTTCCTCCATCCATCCAACGTGGTGGTTCTCCATCCATGCTCTTCTTCACCCCCCCTTCCATCCATTTCCTTCTCCTCTTCCTCTTCTCCACCCACCCGTGTCCTCCTCCAGCCATCCCATCCATTCCATCCTTCTCCATCCATCCATGGTCTTCTCCACCTGTCCTTCTCCATCCATGGTCTTCTCCACCTGTCCTTCTCCATCCATCCGTGTTCTTCTCCGTCCTTCTCCATTCACCCATGTTCTCCATCCATCCATCCATCCATCCATCCATCCATCCATCCATCCATCTTCTTCTCCATCCTTCTCCATTCACCCATGTTCTCCATCCATCCATCCATCCATCCATCCCTCCATCTTCTTCTCCATCCTTCTCCATTCATCCATGTTCTCCATCCATCCATCCATCCATCCATCCCTCCCTCCATCTTCTTCTCCATCCTTCTCCATTCATCCATGTTCTCCATCCATCCATCCATCCATCCATCCATCCATCTTCTTCTCCATCCTTCTCCATTCACCCATGTTCTCCATCCATCCATCCATCCATGTTCTTCTCCATCCTTCTCCATTCACCCATGTTCTCCATCCATCCATCCATCCATCCATCCATCCATCCATCCATCCGTGTTCTTCTCCATCCTTCTCTATTCACCCATGTTCTCCATCCATCCATCCATCCATCCATCCATCCATCCGTGTTCTTCTCCATCCTTCTCCATTCACCCATGTTCTCCATCCATCCATCCATCCATCCATCCATCCATCCATCCTTCTCCATCCACCCATCTTCTTCTCCATCCCATCCATTTTGATAGGAACAGTTGGACTCGATGATCCAGTGGGTCTCTTCCAACCTGGTTATTCTACGATTCTACGATCCCTCCATCTTCTTCTCCATCCCACCCCTCCATCTTCTTCTCCATCCCACCCCTCCATCTTCTTCTCCATCCCATCCCTCCATCTTCTTCTCCATCCCATCCCTCCATCTTCCTCTCCATCCCATCCCTCCATCTTCTTCTCCATCCCATCCCTCCATCTTCTCCTCCATCCCATCCCTCCATCTTCTTCTCCATCCCATCCCTCCATCTTCTCCATCCCATCCTTCCATCTTCTCCATCCCATCCCTCCATCTTCTTCTCCATCCCATCCCTCCATCTTCTCCTCCATCCCATCCCTCCATCTTCTCCATCCCATCCCTCCATCTTCTTCTCCATCCCATCCCTCCATCTTCTTCTCCATCCCATCCCTCCATCTTCCTCTCCATCCCATCCCTCCATCTTCTTCTCCATCCCATCCCTCCATCTTCTCCTCCATCCCATCCCTCCATCTTCTTCTCCATCCCATCCCTCCATCTTCTCCATCCCATCCTTCCATCTTCTCCATCCCATCCCTCCATCTTCTTCTCCATCCCATCCCTCCATCTTCTCCTCCATCCCATCCCTCCATCTTCTCCATCCCATCCCTCCATCTTCTTCTCCATCCCATCCCTCCATCTTCTTCTCCATCCCATCCCTCCATCTTCCTCTCCATCCCATCCCTCCATCTTCTTCTCCATCCCATCCCTCCATCTTCTCCTCCATCCCATCCCTCCATCTTCTTCTCCATCCCATCCCTCCATCTTCTCCATCCCATCCTTCCATCTTCTCCATCCCATCCCTCCATCTTCTTCTCCATCCCATCCCTCCATCTTCTTCTCCATCCCATCCCTCCATCTTCTCCATCCCATCCCTCCATCTTCTTCTCCATCCTTCCCCATCCCTCCATGCTCTTCTCATCCATCCCATGTTCTCCACCCTCCATCTTCTCCTCCACCCCCCCTCTGCCCTCGCTGCCCAGGTCCATCTGCTCTCCTGCTCCGGATAATTGAGTCCTGGACGTGGCCGGAGCTTTTGTTCTTGAGAACAATGGGATTGGGGGGGGGGGGGGGTCACCCATGGACTTGGAGGGGGTGGGGAGGGACTCACGGAGCACCCAGAGGTCCAGGACCTCCCCCAAAAAGGTGGTTTGAGGGGAAAAAAGGGGGTTTGGGGGGGAAAGGTGGGGGGGAAACGGGGTTTTGCGGAGAAAAAAATGGAGATTTGGGAAAAAAGGGAGATTTTGGGGAAAAAAATGGGGTTTGGAGGGGGAAGAGGAGGGTTTTTTGGGGGGGAAAAGAGGGATTTGGGGAGGAAAAGGGGCCTTGGAGGAGAAAATAGGGGAGTTTGGGGGATAAAAGGGGGTTTTGGGGGGGGAAAAGTGGGTTTTGGGGGGGAAAAAGGGGGTTTGGGGGGACTAAAAGGCGAGTTTTGGAGGATAAAAGGGGGGTTGAGGAGAAAAAAGGGCTCTTCTGAAGGCCCCCAGACCCTTCTGGTGCCCCCCCAGGGCCCTTCTAAAGGCCTCCAGAACCTTCTAGAGCCCCTCAGGGCCCTTCTAAAGGTCCTCAGACAATTCTAGAGCACCTCAAGGCCCTTCTAAAGGCCCCCAGACCCTTCTAGAGCCCCTCAGGACCCTTCTAAAGGCCCCCAGACCCTTCTAGAGCCCCTCAGGGCCCTTCTAAAGGCCCCCAGACCCTTCTAGAGCCCCTCAGGGCCCTTCTAAAGGCCCCCAGACCATTCTAGAGCCCCCCATGACTCTTTGAAAGGCTCCCAGACGCTTCTAGAATATCCCAGGTCCCTTCTAAAGGCCCCCAGACCCTTCCAGAGCCCCCCATGACTCTCCTAAAGGCCCCCAGACCACCCTAGAGGCCCCCAGAGCCCTTCTAAAGCCCCCCAGACCCTTCTAGATGCCATCAAGTCCTTTCTAAAAGGCCCCTAAACCACTCTAGAAGCCACTAAGGCCCTTCTAAAGCCCCCCAGACCCTTCTAGATGCCCCCAGGACCCTTCTAAAGGCCCCCAGATCCTTCTAGAGCCCCTCAAGGCCTTTCTAAAGGCCCCCAAACCACTCTAGAGCCAACTAAGGTCCTTCTAAATCCCCCCAGACCCTTCTAGATGCACCCAGGACCCTTCTAAAGGCCCCCAGACCCTTCTAGAGCCACTCATGACCCTTCTAAAGGCCCCCAGACCTTTCTAGTGCCTCCCAGGGCCCTTCTAAGGGCCCCCAGACCCTTCTACAGCCCCACAGGGCCCTTCTAAAGCCCCCCAGATCCTTCCAGAGGCCCTCAAGGCCTTTCTAGAGGACCCCAAACCCCTCTAGGGTCCACTAAGGCCCTTCTAAAGACCCCCAGACCCTTCTAGATGCCCCCAGGGCCCTTCTAAAGGCCCCAAGACCCTTCTAGAGAGTCCCAGACCCTTCTAAAGGACCCCAGACCCTTCTAGAGCCCCTCATGACTCTTCTAAATGTTCCAGACCCTCCTAGAGTGCCCCAGGGCCCTTCTAAAGGACCCCAGACCCTTCTAGAGCCCCCCAGAGCCCTTCTAAAGGCCCCCAGAGCCTTCCAGAGCCCCCCAGGGCCCTTCTAAAGGCCTCCAGACCATTCTAGAACCTCTCAAGGCCTTTCTAAAGGCCCCCAAACCACTCTAGAGCCCACTAAGGCCCTTCTAAAGCCCCCCCGACCCTTCTAGAGCCCACTAAGGCTGTTCTAAAGTCCCCCAGAACCTTCTAGATCCACTCATGGCCCTTCAAAAGGACACCAGACCCATCTAGAGACCCCCAGGGCCCTTCTAAAGGACCTCAAACGCTTCTAGATCCACTCAACAGCCTTCTAAAGCCCCCCAGACCCTTCTACAGCTCCTCAGGGCCCATCTAAAGGCCCCCAGACCGTTCTACAGCCCCTCAGGGCCCTTCAAATAGCTCCCAGACCCATCTGGAGACCCCCAGGGCTCTTCTAAAGGACCCCAGACCATTCCAGGGCATCTCAGGGCCCTTCTAAAAGCCCCCAGACCCTTCTAGTGCCCCTCAACACCCTTCTAAAGGCCTCCAGACCCTTCTAGAGACCTTCAGGGCCATTTGAAAAGCACCCAGACCCTTCTAGAGCCTCCCAGAGCCCTTCTCAGGGACCCCAGACCACTCTAGAGCCCCCCAGTGCACTTCGAAAGGACATCAGACCATTCTAGAGCCCCTCAACACCCTTCTCAAGGCCCCCAGACCCATCTAGAGACCCCCAGAGCCCTTCTAATGCCTCCCAGATCCTTCTAGAGCCCTTCATGACTATTCCAAAGGCCCCCAGACCCTTCTAGAACCCATCAGGGCCCTTCTTGAGGCCTCCAGATGCTTCCAGAGCCCCCCCGGGCATTCTAAAGGCCCTCAGACCCATCTATAGCTCTTCAAGGCCCTTCTAAAGGCCCCCAGACCTTTCTACAGCTTCCCAGGGCTCTTCAGATGGCCCCCAGACCCATCTGGAGCCCCCCAGGGCTCTTCTAAAGGACCCCAGACCATTCCAGAGCCTCTCAGGGCCCTTCTAGAAGTCCCCAGACCATTCTAGACCCCCCCAGGGCCCTTCTGAAGGCCCCCAGACCACTCTAGAGCCCCTCAGGGCCCTTCTAAAGGCTCCCAGACCCTTCTAGAGCACCCCAGGGCCCTTCTAAGGGGCCTGAGACCCTTCTAGAACCCCCAAGGGTTCTTCTAAAGCCCCCTAGACCCCCCTAGAGCCCCCCAGGACCCTTCTAAAGCCTCCCAGATCTTTCTAGAGCCCCTCAAGGCCATTCTAAAGGCCCTGAAATCACTCTACAGCCCACTCAGGCCCTTCTGAAGCCCCCCACGCCATTCTAGATGACCCCCAGACCCTTCTACAGCTTATGAGAGCCCTTCTAAAAGACCCCAGACCCTTCTAGAGCCCTCCAGCACCACTCTAAAGGCCCCCAGACCCTTCTAGTGCCCCTCAACACCCTTCTAAAGGCCCCCAGACCATTCAAGAGCCCCCCGAGGGCCCTTCTAAAGGCCTCCAGACCCTTCTAGAGCCCCCCAGAGCCCTTCTAAAGGCCCCCAGACCCTTCTACATGCCCCCCAGGGCCATTTTAAAGCCTCCCAGATCCTTCTAGAGCCCCTCAGGGCCCCTCTAAAGGCCCCCAGACTGTTCTAGAGCCCCTCAGGACCCTTCTAAAGGACCCCAAACCACTCTAGAGCCCACTAAGGCCCTTCTAAAGCCTCCCAGACCCTTCTAGATGTCCCCAGGGCTATTCTAAAGGTCCCCAGAACCTTCTAGATCCACTCATGACCCTTCTAAAGGCCCCCAGACCCATCTTGAACCCCCCAGGGCCCTTCTAAAGGCCTCCAGACCGTTCTAGAGCCCCTCAAGGCCTTTTTAAAGGCCCCCAAACCACTTTAGAGCCCACTAAGGCTGTTCTAAAGTCCCCCAGAACCTTCTAGATCCACTCATGACCCTTCAAAAGGACCCCAGACCCATCTAGAGACCCCCAGGGCCCTTCTAAAGGACCTCAGACCCTTCTAGAGCCACTCAACAGCCTTCTAAAGCCCTCCAGACCCTTCTACAGCTCCTCAGGGCCCTTCTAAAAGTCCCCAGACCTTTCTACAGCTTCCCAGGACTCTTCAAATCACCCCAGACCCATCTGGAGCCCCCCAGGGCTCTTCTAAAGGACCCCAGACCATTCCAGAGCCTCTCAGGGCCCTTCTAGAAGTCCCCAGACCATTCTAGAGCCCCTCAGGGCCCTTCTAAAGGCTTCCAGACCCTTCTAGAGCCCCTCAACACCCTTCCAAAGGCCCCCAGACTCTTCTAGAGCACCCCAGGGCCCTTCCATGGGGCCTGAGACCCTTCTAGAACCCCCTAGGGTACTTCTAAAGGCCACCAGACCCCTCTAGAGCCCCCCAGGACCGTTCTAAAGCCTCCCAGATCTTTCTAGATACCCCTGGAGCCGTTCCGAAGGACCCCAGACCCTTCTAGAGCACCCCAGGGCACTTCTAGGGGCCCCCAGACCCTTCTAGCACACCCTAGGTTGTTTCTAAAGGCCCCCAGACCCTTCTAGAACCCCTCAGGGCCCTTCTAAAGGCCCCTAGGTCTTTCTAGACCCCCTCATGACTCTTCTAAAAGCCCTCAGACCCTTCTAGAGTGCCCCAGGGCCCTTCTAAAGCCTCCCAGATCATTCTAGAGCCCCTCAAGGCCATTCTAAAGGCCCCGAAATCACTCTACAGCCCACTCAGGCCCTTCTGAAGCCCCCCAGACCATTCTACGTGACCCCCAGACCCTTCTACAGCTTATGAGAGCCCTTCTAAAGCCCCCCAGACCTTTCTACAGCCCCCCAGGCCCCTTCAAATGGCCCCCAGACCCATCTGGAGCCCCCCCGGGCACTTCTAAAGGAACCCAGACCATCCCACATCCTCTCAGAGCCCTTCTAAAAGACCCCAGACCCTTCTAGAGCCCCCCAGCACCATTCTAAAGGCCCCCAGACCCTTCTAGAGCCCCTTATGGCTCATCTAAAGGCCCACAGACTGTTCTAGATGCCCCCAGAACCCCTCTGAAGGTCCCCAGACGCTTCTAGAGCCCCCCAGGGCCCTTCTAAATGCCCCCAGGGCCCTTCTAAAGCCTCCCAGATCCTCCTAGAGCCCTTCAAGTCTTTTCTAAAGGCCCCCAAACCATTCTTGAGCCCACTAAGGCCCTACTGAAAGCCCCCAGATCCTTCTAGATGCCCCCAGTGCCCTTCTAAATGACCCCAGGTTCTTCTAGAGGCCCCACAGGGCCTTTTGAAAGGGCTCCAGACCCATCCAGAGCTTTCAGGGCCCTTCTAAAGGCCCCCAGACCCTTCTAGATCCCGTCAGGGCCATTCTAAAGTCTCCCAGATCCTTCTAAATGCCCTCAGGGCCCTATATATGACCCCTAGAAGCACCCTAGGGGCTCAAGAAAGGTCTGAGAGCCATTAGAAGGGCCCTGGGGGGCTCTAGAAGGGTCTGAGGGCGTTTAGAACTGTCCAGAGGGTCTCTAGAAGGGTCTGGGGGCCTTTAGAACTGTCCAGAGGGCCTCTGGAAGGGTCTGGGGGCCTTTAGAAGGTCTCTGGGAGGCTCTAGAATAGTCTGGGGGCTTTCAGAAGGGACATGAGGGGCTCTAGAATGGTCTAGATGCATTTAGAAGGGACATGAGGGGCTCTAGAAGGGTCTGGGTGCCTAAAGAAGGGGCTTTGAGAGATCTAGAAGGGTCTGGGGGCTTTTAGAAGGGCTCAGGGAGGATCTAGAAGGGTCTGGAGGCCTTTAGAATGATCCTGGGGGTCTCTAGAAAGGTCTGGGTGTCTTTTGAAGGGCCCTGGGGGTCTCTAGAAGGGTCTGGGGGCCTTTTGAGTGGCTCGGGGGGGGCTCTAAAACGGTCTGGGGGCCTTCAAAGGGGTTCAGAGGGTCACTAGAAGGGCCTGGGGGCCTTTAGAAGGGCTCTAAAGGGCTCTAGAGGGGTCTGGGGGCTTTTAGAAGGGCCCTGGGAGGCTCTAGAAGGGTCTGGAGTCCTTTAAAAAGGCCCTGGGGGCTCTAGGAGGGTCTGGGGGAATTTAGAATGGCCCTGGGGGGGCTCTAGAAGGGTCTGGGGGCTTTTAGAAAGGACATGAGGGGCTCTAGAACGGTCTGAGGGCCCTTAGAAGAAACATGAGGGGCTCTAGAAGGGTCTGGGGGATTTCAAAAGGGACCAGAGGCGCTCTAAAAGGGTCTGAGGGCATTTAGAAGGGACCTTATGGGCTCTAGAATGGTTTGGGGACTTTTAGAAGGGCCCTGGGGGGCTCTAGAAGGCTCTGGGGGCTTTTAGAAGGGACGTGAAAAGCTCTAGAAAGGTCTGAGAGACTTTAGAAGTGCTCTGGGGGTCTCTAGAGGGGTCTGGGGGCCTTTAGAATGGCACTAGGAGGCTCTAGAATTGTCTGGGGGCTTTTAGAAGGGCTCTGAGGGCCTCTAGTAGGGTCTGGGGGCCTTTAGAAGGGCCCTGGGAGGCTCTAGAAGGGTCTGGGGGCCTTTAGAACTGTCCAGAGGGTCTCTAGAAGGGTCTGAGGGCCTTTAAAACTGTCCAGAGAGTCTCTAGAAGGGTCTGGGGGCCTTTAGAACTGTCCAGAGGTTCTCTAGAAGGGTCTGGGGGCCTTTAGAAGGGCTCTGGGAGGCTCTAGAAGGGTCTGGGAGCCTTTAAAACTGTACAGAGTGTCTCTAGAAGGGTCTGGGGGCCTTTAGAACTGTCCAGAGGTTCTCTAGAAGGGTCTGGGGGCCTTTAGAACTGTCCAGAGTGTCTCTAGAAGGGTCTGGGGGCCTTTAGAACTGTCCAGAGGTTCTCTAGAAGGGTCTGGGGGCCTTTAGAAGCGTCCCGAGGGGCTCTGGAATGGTCTAGAAGCAATTAGAAGGGACATGAGGGGCTCTAGAAGGGTCTGGGGGCCTAAAGAAGGGGCCTTGGGGGCTCTAGAATGGTCTGGGGGCCTTTAGAAGGGCTCAGGGAGGATCTAGGAGGGTCTGGAGGCCTTTAGAATGATCCTGGGGGTCTCTCGAAGGGTCTGGGGGCCTTTTGAAGGGCCCTGGGGGTCTCTAGAAGGGTCTGGGGGCCTTTTGAGTGGCTTGGGGGGGCTCTAAAATGGTCTGGGGGCCTTAAAAGGGGTCCAGAGGGCACTAGAAGGGCCTGGGGGCCTTTAGAAGGGCTCTAAAGGGCTCTAGAGGGGTCTGGGGGCCTTTAGAAGGGCCCGTGGGGGCTCTAGAAGGGTCTGGGGGCCTTTAGAAGGGACGTGAAAAGCTCTAGAAGGGTCCAGGGGCCTTTAGAAGGTCTCTGGGGGGCTCTAGAAGGGTCTGGGGGCTTTTAGAAGGGATGTGAGAAGCTCTAGAAAGGTCCAAGAGCCTTTAGAAGGGCTCTGGGGGGCTCTAGAGGGGTCTGGGGGCCTTTAGAACTGTCCAGATGGGCTCTAGAAGGGTCTTGGTGCTTTTAGAAGGGCCCTGGGGGGCTCTAGAAGGGTCTGGGGGCTTTTAGAAGGGACGTGAAAAGCTCTAGAAAGGTCCGAGAGCCTTTAGAAGTGCTCTGGGGGTCTCTAGAGGGGTCTGGGGGCCTTTAGAATGGCACTAGGGGGCTCTAGAATTGTCTGGGGGCTTTTAGAAGGGCCCTGGGGGGCTCTAGAAGGGTGTGGGGGCTTTTAGGAAGGACATGAGGGGCTCTAGAACGGTCTGAGGGCCCTTAGAAGAAACATGAGGGGCTCTAGAAGGGTCTGGGGGCCTTTAGAAGGGCTCGAGTGGGCTCTAGAGGGGTCTGGGGGCCTTTAGAATGGTCCCGATGGGCTCTAGAAGGGTCTTGGCGCTTTTAGAAGGTCTCTGGGGGGCTCTAGAAGGGTCTGGGGGCTTTTAGAAGGGACGTGAGAGGCTCTAGAAAGGTCCGAGGGCCTTTGGAAGTGCTCTGGGAGGCTCTAGAGGGGTCTGGGGGCCTTGAGAATGGCTCTAGGGGGCTCTAGAAGGGTCTGGAGGCTTTTAGAAGGGCTCAGAGGGCCTCTAGTAGGGTGCGGGGGCATTAAGAAGTGTTCAGAGGCACCCAAGAAGGGTCTTGGCACTTTTAGAAGGGCCCTGGGAGGCTCTAGAAGGGTCTGGGGGCCTTGAGAAGGGCCCTAGGAGGCTCTAGAAGGGTCTGAGTGCCTTTAGGACTGTCCAGAGGGCCTCTAGAAGGGTCTGGGGGCCTTTAGAACTGTCCAGAGGGGCTCTAGAATAGTCTGGGGGCTTTCAGAAGGGACATGAGGGGCTCTAGAATGGTCTGGGGGCCTTTTGAGTGGCTCGGGGGGCTCTAAAACGGTCTGGGGGCCTTAAAAGGGGTCCAGAGGGCCACTAGAAGGGCCTGGGGGTCTTTACAAGGGCTCTAAAGGGCTCTAGAGGTGTCTGGGGGCCTTTAGAAGGGGCCGTGGGGGCTCTAGAAGGGTCGGGGGGCCTTTTGAAGGGTTCTAAAGGGCTCTAGAGAAGTCTGGGGGCCTTTAGAAGGCCCTGGGGGGCTCTAGAGGGGTCTGGGGGCTTTTGGAAGGGACGTGAGAAGCTCTAGAAGGGTCCAGGGGCCTTTAGAAGGGCTCGGGGGGGCTCTAGAACGGTCTGGGGGCCTTTAGAAGGGCTCTGAGGGCCTCTAGAAGGGTCCGGGGGCTTTTAGAAGGGCCCTGGGAGGCTCTAGAAGGGTCTGAGGGCCTTTAGGACAGTCCAGAGGGTCTCTAGAAGGGTCTGGGGGCCTTTAGAACAGTCCAGAGAGTCTCTAGAAGGGTCTGGGGGCCTTTAGAAGGGCTCAGGGAGGATCTAGAAGGGTCTGGAGGCCTTTAGAATGAACCTGGGGGTCTCTAGAAGGGTCTGGTGGCCTTTTGAAGGGCCCTGGGGGTCTCTAGAAGGGTCTGTGGGCCTCTAGAAGGGACATGAGAAGCTCTAGAAGGGTCCAGGGGCCTTTAGAAGGTCTCTGGGGGGCTCTAGAGGGGTCTGGGGGCCTTTAGAACTGTCCAGATGGGCTCTAGAAGGGTCTTGGTGCTTTTAGAAGGTCTCTGGGGGGCTCTAGAAGGGTCTGGGGGCTTTTAGAAGGGCTCTGAGGGCCTCTAGTAGGGTCCGGGGGCATTAAGAAGTGTTCAGAGGCACCCAAGAAGGGTCTTGGCGCTTTTAGAAGGGCCCTGGGAGGCTCTAGAAGGGTCTGGGGGCCTTGAGAAGGGCCCTAGGAGGCTCTAGAAGGGTCTGAGTGCCTTTAGGACTGTCCAGAGGGCCTCTAGAAGGGTCTGGGGGCCTTTAGAAGGGCCCTGGGAGGCTCTAGAAGGGTCTGGGGGCCTTTAGAACTGTCCAGAGGGTCTCTAGAAGGGTCTGGGGGCCTTTAGAAGCGTCCCGAGGGGCTCTGGAATGGTCTAGAAGCATTTAGAAGGGACATGAAGGGCTCTAGAAGGGTCTGGGGGCCTAAAGAAGGGGCCTTGGGGGCTCTAGAATGGTCTGGGGGCCTTTAGAAGGGCTCAGGGAGGATCTAGAAGGGTCTGGAGGCCTTTAGAATGATCCTGGGGGTCTCTAGAAAGGTCTGGTGGCCTCTTGAAGGGCCCTGGGGGTCTCTAGAAGGGTCTGGGGGCCTTTTGAGTGGCTGGGGGGGGCTCTAAAACGGTCTGGGGGCCTTAAAAGGGGTCCAGAGGGCCACTAGAAGGGCCTGAGGGCCTTTAGAAGGGCTCTAAAGGGCTCTAGAGGGGTCTGGGGTCTCTCGAAGGGTCTGGGGGCCTTTAGAAGGGCTCTAAAGGGCTCTAGAGGGGTCTGGGGGCTTTTAGAAGGGCCCTGGGAGGCTCTAGAAGGGTCTGGAGGCCTTTAGAAGGACCCTGAGGTCATCTAGAAGGTTCTGAGGGTCCTGGTGTCACTGGGACCCAACTGGTGTCACTGGGACCCAACTGGGAGACCCCGAGACCCAACTGGGAGACCCTGAGACCCAACTGGTGTCACTGGGACCCAACTGGAAGACCCCGAGACCCAACTGGTGTCACTGGGACCCAACTGGGAGACCCCGAGACCCAACTGGTGTCACTGGGACCCAACTGGGAGACCCTGAGACCCAACTGGTGTCACTGGGACCCAACTGGTGTCACTGGGACCCAACTGGAAGACCCCCAGACCCAACTGGTGTCACTGGGACCCAACTGGGAGACCCCCAGACCCAACTGGTGTCACTGGGACCCAACTGGAAGACCCTGAGACCCAACTGGTGTCACTGGGACCCAACTGGAAGACCCTGAGACCCAACTGGTGTCACTGGAACCCAACTGGAAGACCCCCAGACCCAACTGGTGTCACTGGGACCCAACTGGGAGACCCCCAGACCCAACTGGTGTCACTGGGACCCAACTGGAAGACCCTGAGACCCAACTGGTGTCACTGGGACCCAACTGGGATTCCCGCAGACCCAACTGGTGTCACTGGGACTCAACTGGGAGACCCCCAGACCCAACTGGTGTCACTGGGACCCAACTGGGAGACCCCCAGACCCAACTGGTGTCACTGGGACCCAACTGGGAGACCCCCAGACCCAACTTGTGTCACTGGGACCCAACTGGGAGACCCCGAGACCCAACTGGTGTCACTGGGACCCAACTGGGAGACCCCCAGACCCAACTGGTGTCACTAGGACCCAACTGGAAGACCCCGAGACCCAACTGGTGTCCCCAGTTCCAAACTGGGAGCCTTTACTGGGGGGAGGGGCCCCTCAGAGCAGGGGCAGCAGCAGGAGGGGGAGGAGCCACCCCGCCCCCCCCAGGGCTTGGCCACGCCCCTTGACGCCATCTTGGTGCCCCGCCCGCCCGGCCGCCATCTTGTCTCTGGCCGCCATCTTGTCTCCGGGGTCAGCGGCCGCCACGTTGGGGTCAGCGGCGGCCATGTTGGGGTCAGCGGCGGCCATATTGGGGTCAGCGGCAGCCATATTGGGGTCAGCAGCCACCATATTGGGGTCAACGGCGGCCATATTGGGGTCAGCGGTGGCCATATTGGGGTCAGCGGCCGCCATATTGGGCTTGGCCAAGTGGCCATTGACCCTGTGGGCGCCCCCGGCAGCCATGTTGGCTTGGGTGGCGGCCATCTTGGTTGGCGAGACGCCCCCCCCGAAGCTCCCGTTGACCCCCTGGCGGGTCCCGTTGACCTTAGTGGGGCCGGCGGCCATCTTGGTGCCGTTGTTGGCCCTCTTGGTGGGGCTGTCGGCCATCTTGGTGCCACCGTCGGCCATCTTGGTGCTGTTTTCAGCCATCTTGGGGCCATCGGCCACCTCGGTGCTGTTGTCGGCCATCTTGGTCGGGGCTGGGGGGTGGGTGGGGCCGTGGCCGTGGGGCAGGAGCTCCAGGCGGGGCCGGTCGGGGGCGAAGAAGGTTTTGGTGTGGTTGCCGGGGCCTCCGTTGCAGAGGTCGCCGGCGCAGCAGGAGCCGCTCAGCCCCACGGCCTCGTCCCCGCGTTGCCCCTCGCAGCCCGGGGACTTCGCGCAGCCGCGCACCTCGCGCCACTGGCTCTCGCCGCCTGCCGCACAGACACACCAGTACGGACCAGTATGAACCAGTGCAAACCAGTCACCTGCTAATCCCCTCCCAGTGCCTCCCAGACCCTCCTAATCCCCTCCCAGCCCCTCCTAATCACCTCCCAGTGACCCCAATCCCTTCCCAGTGCCCCCCAGTCCCTCCAAATCCCCTCCCAGTCCCTCCTAATCACCTCCCAGTGCCTCCCACTCCCCCCAATCCCCTCCCAGCGCCTTCCAGTACTCTCCCAGTACCTCCCAGTCCCTCCCAATCCCCTCCCAGTGCCTCCCAGGCCCTCCTAATCCCCTTCCAGAGCCTCCTAGTCCCTTCCCAGTGCCTCCCAGTCCCTCATAATCACCTCCCAGTGCCTCCCAATCCCCTCCCAGTGCCTCCCAATCCCCTCCCAGTGACCCCAATCCCTTCCCAGTGCCTCCCAGTCCCTCCAAATCCCCTCCCAGTCCCTCCTAATCACCTCCCAGTGCCTTCCAGTCCACTCCCAGTGCCTCCCAGTCCCTCCTAATCCCCTTCCAGAGCCTCCTAGTCCCTTCCCAGTGCCTCCCAGTCCCTCATAATCACCTCCCAGTGCCTCCCAATCCCTCCCAATCCCCTCCCAATCCCCTCCTAATCCCCTCCCAGTGACCCCAATCCCTTCCCAGTGCCTCCCAGTCCCTCCCAATCCCCTCCCAGCCCCTCCTAATCCCCTCCCAGTGACCCCAATCCCTTCCCAGTGCCTCCCAGTCCCTCCAAATCCCCTCCCAGTCCCTCCAAATCCCCTCCCAGTCCCTCCTAATCACCTCCCAGTGCCTCCCACTACCCCCAATCCCCTCCCAGCGCCTTCCAGTACTCTCCCAGTACCTCCCAGTCCCTCCCAATCCCCTCCCACTGCCTCCCAGGCCCTCCTAATCCCCTTCCAGTGCCTCCCAGTCCCTCATAATCACCTTCCAGTGCCTCCCAGTCTCTCCCAATCCCCTCCCAGTGCCTCCTAATCCCCTCCCAGTGACCCCAATCCCTCCCCAGTGCCTCCCAGTCCCTCCAAATCCCCTCCCAGTCCCTCCTAATCACCTCCCAGTGCCTTCCAGTCCACTCCCAGTGCCTCCCAGTCCCTCCTAATCCCCTTCCAGAGCCTCCTAGTCCCTTCCCAGTGCCTCCCAGTCCCTCCTAATCCCCTTCCAGAGCCTCCCAGTCCCTCCCAATGCCTCCCAGTCCCTCCCAATCCCCTCCCAGTGCCTCCCAGTCCCTCCCAGTCCCTCCTAATCCCCTTCCAGAGCCTCCCAGTCCCTCCCAGTGCCTCCCAGTCCCTCCCAATCCCCTCCCAGTGCCTCCCAGTCCCTCCTATCCCCCTCCCAGTGACCTCAATCCCCTCCCAGTCCTCTCCCAGTGCCTTGCAGTTCCTCCCAGTCCCCTCCCAGTGCCTCCCAGTCCCCTCTAAGCGACTCCAAATGCCTCCCAGAACCTCCTGATCCCCTCCCAGTGCCCCCAATCCCCTCTCAGTCTCCTCCCAGTGCCTCTCAGTCCCTCCTATTCCCCTCCCAGTGCCCCCCAGTGCCTTCCAGTCCCCTCCCAGTGCCTCCCACTCCCTCCCAATCCCTTCCCAGTGCCTCCCAGTCCCTCCTATTCCCCTCCCAGTGCTTCCCAGTTCCCTCCCAGTGCCTCCCAGTGCCTCCCAGTGCCTCCCAGTCCCCTCCCAGTGCCCCCCTCCGGCTCACCCACGCTCATGGTGACGTTGCCATAGAAACAGGCGGTGAGGTCCCCGTAGCACTGGACGATGCTGGGGGGGTCGCAGGGGCCGTCGTCGGGGCAACCGTAACAGCGCAGCCCGTTGGGGGCCTGCTCGCTGCTGTTGCCTAGCAACGGGGGGGGGGGGGGGGGGTTAGCACAGTCCCCAGTAAAGCCCAGTGCCCTCCCAGTGCCCCCTAAACCCCTCCCAGTGCCCCCCAAACCCCTCCCAGTCCTTCCCAGTGCCCTCCAGTCTCCTCCCAGTGACCCCCAAACCCCTCCCGGTGCCCCCAAGTCCCTCCCAGTTCCCCACAGTTCCTTCCCAGCCCCTCCCAGTGACCCCCAATCCCCTCCCAGTACCCCCCAGTCCCCCCCTACTCCCTCCAAGTCCCCTCCCAGTGCCCCCCAGTCCCTCCCAGTGCCCCCCAGTCCCCTCCCAGTCCCCTCCCAGTGCCCCCCAGTCCCTCCCAGTGCCCCCCAGTCCCCTCCCAGTCCCCCCCAGCCCCCTCCCAGCGCCTCCCAGTGCCCCCCAATCCTCTCCCAGTGCCCCCAGTCCCCTCCCAGTCCCCCCCCCCCCCTCAGTACCGGGGTGCCCCCCGCTGTCCCCCAGTTCTCCGTTACAGGCCTCCCCCCGGCACTGGCGCCTCCGGGCGAAGAGGACGAGGCCCCCGAGCTGGAGGGCGCGAGACGTCGACCCCTCGAGGCCTCGAGCGCAGCCGGCCCAGAGCAGGGACAGGCGGCCATGGCCTGGGGGGGGAGGGGGGGGGTGGTTAGAGACCGAGGGGAGGGGTTAGAGGGGAGGGGGAGGGGTCAAGCCCCATAGAGACCCATAGAGACCCATAGAGACCCATATGGACCCCCCAGCCCCATAGGGAACCCCCTGACCCATAGGGAACCCCCTGACCCATAGGGACCCTCCAGCCCCATAGGGACCCCCCAGCCCCATAGGGACCCATAGAGCCCCATAGGGACCCATAGAGACCCATAGGGTCCCCCCAGCCCCACAGGGACCCATAGAGACCCATAGGGTCCCCCCAGCCCCACAGGGACCCCCCGTAGCCCCATAGGGACCCCCCAGCCCCACATCCCCCTACCCCACAGGGATCCCCCTGCCCCATAGAGACACCCCTGCCCCATAGGGACCCCCCCCTGCCCCATAGGGACCCCCCCGCAGCCCCATAGGGACCCCCTCCAGCCCCACAGGGACCCCCCGTAGCCCCATAGGGACCCCCCAGCCCCATAGGGACCCCCTCCAGCCCCATAGGAACCCCCCACAGCCCTATAGGGAACCCCTCCAGCCCCACAGGGACACCCCCCAGCCCCATAGGGACCCCCCCCCAGCCCCATACGGACCCCCTCCAGCCCCATACGGACCCCCCATAGCCCTATAGGGACCCCCCCAGCCCCACAGGGACCCCCCAGCCCCACATCCCCCTACCCCACAGGGATCCCCCTGCCCCATAGAGACACCCCTGCCCCATAGGGACCCCCCCCAGCCCCATAGGGACCCCCCCGCAGCCCCATAGGGACCCCCTCCAGCCCCACAGGGACCCCCCGTAGCCCCATAGGGACCCCCCAGCCCCACATCCCCCTGCCCCACAGGGATCCCCCTACCCCATAGAGACACCCCTGCCCCATAGGGACCCCCCAGCCCTATAGGGACCCCCCCAGCCCCATAGGGACCCCCCCCAGCCCCATAGGGACCCCCTCCAGCCCCATACGGACCCCCCATAGCCCTATAGGGACCCCCCCAGCCCCACAGGGACCCCCCAGCCCCACATCCCCCTACCCCACAAGGATCCCCCTGCCCCATAGAGACACCCCTGCCCCATAGGGACCCCCTCCAGCCCCATAGGAACCCCCCACAGCCCTATAGGGACCCCCTCCAGCCCCACAGGGACACCCCCCAGCCCCATAGGGACCCCCCCAGCCCCACAGGGACCCCCCAGCCCCACATCCCCCTACCCCACAGGGATCCCCCTGCCCCATAGAGACACCCCTGCCCCATAGGGACCCCCTCCAGCCCCATAGGAACCCCCCACAGCCCTATAGGGACCCCGTCCAGCCCCACAGGGACCCCCCGTAGCCCCATAGGGACCCCCCAGCCCCACATCCCCCTACCCCACAGGGATCCCCCTGCCCCATAGAGACACCCCTGCCCCATAGGGACCCCCCCGCAGCCCCATAGGGACCCCCTCCAGCCCCATACGGACCCCCCATAGCCCTATAGGGACCCCCCCAGCCCCACAGGGACCCCCCCCAGCCCCACATCCCCCTGCCCCACAGGGATCCCCCTACCCCATAGAGACACCCGTGCCCCATAGGGACCCCCTCCAGCCCCATAGGAACCCCCCACAGCCCTATAGGGAACCCCTCCAGCCCCACAGGGACACCCCCCAGCCCCATAGGGACCCCCCCCAGCCCCATAGGGACCCCCTCCAGCCCCATAGGGACCCCCCCCAGCCCCATAGGGCCCCCCCCAGCCCCACAGCCCCCCCCTCACTCCAGACGGCGTCGGCTCTCGCCTCCCCGCAGACGTCGCCCTCGCAGGCCTCGCTCGCCCCACGGCACCCGCCGGGCCCTGCCCCACAGCGCAGGCACCGCAGCCCCACGGCGCCTGCCCCACAGCCCCCGTCAGCCACCCCGACACCCCCCCCCCCTCTGCCCCCCAAGTCCCACCCCTGTGCCCCACAAGTGCCCCCCCTGCCCCACAAGTGCCCCCCCTGACCCCCAAGTCCCCCCTGCCCCCCAAGTTCCCTCGGCCCCACAAGTCCCCCTGTGCCCCACAAGCCCCCCTGTGCCCCCCAAGCCCTCCCCTGCCCCCCAAGTTCCCTCTGCCCCCCAAGTTCTCTCTGCCCCCCAAGTCCCCCTGTGCCCCACAAGCCCCTCTGTGCCCCCCAAGTCCCCTCCCTGCCCCCCAAGTTCCCCCCCTGCCCCCCAAGTGCCCCCCCTGCCCCACAAGTGCCCCCCCGACCCCCAAGTCCCCCCTGCCCCCCAAGTTCCCTCTGCCCCACAAGTCCCCCTGTGCCCCACAAGCCCCTCTGTGCCCCTCAAGCCCTCCCCTGCCCCACAAGTTCCCTCTGCCCCCCAAGTTCTCTCTGCCCCCCAAGTCCCCCTGTGCCCCACAAGCCCCTCTGTGCCCCCCAAGTCCCCTCCCTGCCCCCCAAGTTCCCCCCCTGCCCCCCAAGTGCCCCCCCTGCCCCACAAGTGCCCCCCCGACCCCCAAGTCCCCCCTGCCCCCCAAGTTCCCTCTGCCCCACAAGTCCCCCTGTGCCCCACAAGCCCCTCTGTGCCCCTCAAGCCCTCCCCTGCCCCACAAGTTCCCTCTGCCCCCCAAGTTCTCTCTGCCCCCCAAGTCCCCCTGTGCCCCACAAGCCCCTCTGTGCCCCCCAAGTCCCCTCCCTGCCCCCCAAGTTCCCCCCCTGCCCCCCAAGTGCCCCCCCTGCCCCACAAGTGCCCCCCCTGACCCCCAAGTCCCCCCTGCCCCCCAAGTTCCCCCTGCCCCCCAAGTCCCCCCTGCCCCACAAGTGCCCCCCCTGCCCCACAAGCTCCCCTGTGCCCCCCAAGCCCTCCCCTGCCCCCCAAGTTCCCTCTGCCCCCCAAGTTCTCTCTGCCCCCCAAGTCCCCCTGTGCCCCACAAGCCCCTCTGTGCCCCCCAAGTCCCCTCCCTGCCCCCCAAGCTCCCCCCCGCCCCCCAAGTCCCCCCTGCCCCCCAAGTCCCCTCCCTGCCCCCCAAGCTCCCCCCCGCCCCCCAAGTCCCCCCTGCCCCCCAAGTCCCCTCCCTGCCCCCCAAGTTCCCCCCCTGCCCCCCAAGTTCTCTCTGCCCCCCAAGTCCCCCCTGCCCCCCAAGTCCCCCCTGCCCCACAAGTGCCCCCCCTGCCCCACAAGCTCCCCCCCCGCCCCCCAAGTCCCTCTCTGCGCCCCAAACACCCCCCTGCCCCCCAAGTTCCTCCCTGCCCCACAAGTCCCACCCTTGCACCCCAAGATCCCCCATTGCCCCCCAAGTCCCTCCCTTGCCCCCCAAGTGCCCCCCTGACCCCCAAGTTCCCCCCTGCCCCACAAGCTCCCCCCCCGCCGGCCCCCCAAGTCCCTCTCTGCGCCCCAAACACCCCCCTGCCCCCCAAGTTCCCTCTGCCCCCCAAGTCCCCCTGTGCCCCCCAAGTTCCCTCTGCCCCCCAAGTCCCCCCCCTGCCCCCCAAGTGCCCCCCCCGCCCCCCACCGGGCAGCAGCAGCAGCAGCAGGAGGGGCAGCGGCCGGGGGTCGCCCCACAGCTCCCTGCCCCACATCTCGGCCTTGTCCGCGCCGTGGGGCGCAGCCGCCTGCGTTTAAGGGTGCGGGGGGGGGGGGGGTGGGGCAGGGTGGGGGCGCCCCGGGGCTCCCCGCCCCATAGATCAGCCCCACGGCCTCCCTGCCCCATAGATCAGCCCCATAGATCAGCCCCACGGCCTCCCTGCCCCATAGATCAGCCCCACGGCCTCCCTGCCCCATAGATCAGCCCCATAGATCAGCCCCACGGCCTCCCTGCCCCATAGATCAGCCCCATAGATCAGCCCCACGGCCTCTCTGCCCCATAGATCAACCCCACGGCCTCCCTGCCCCATAGATCAGCCCCATAGATCAGCCCCAGGGCCTCCCTGCCCCATAGATCAGCCCCATAGATCAGCCCCACGGCCTCCCTGCCCCATAGATCAGCCCCATAGATCAGCCCCACGGCCTCCCCGCCCCATAGATCAGCCCCATAGATCAGCCCCACGGCCTCCCTGCCCCATAGATCAGCCCCATAGATCAGCCCCAGGGCCTCCCTGCCCCATAGATCAGCCCCACAGCGCGACCCACGGCCTCCCTGCCCCATAGATCAGCCCCACGGCCTCCCCGCCCCATAGATCAGCCCCACAGCGCGACCCACGGCCTCCCCGTCCCATAGATCAGCCCCATAGCACGACCCACGGCCTCCCCGCCCCATAGATCAGCCCCACAGTGCGACCCAGGGCCTCCCTGCCCCATAGATCAGCCCCACGGCCTCCCTGCCCCATAGATCAGCCCCATAGATCAGCCCCACGGCCTCCCTGCCCCATAGATCAGCCCCAGGGCCTCCCTGCCCCATAGATCAGCCCCATAGATCAGCCCCACGGCCTCCCTGCCCCATAGATCAGCCCCATAGATCAGCCCCAGGGCCTCCCTGCCCCATAGATCAACCCCACAGCGCGACCCACGGCCTCCCCGCCCCATAGATCAGCCCCATAGATCAGCCCCATGGCCTCCCTGCCCCATAGATCAGCCCCACGGCCTCCCTGCCCCATAGATCAGCCCCATAGATCAGCCCCACGGCCTCCCTGCCCCATAGATCAGCCCCATAGATCAGCCCCACGGCCTCCCCGCCCCATAGATCAGCCCCATAGATCAGCCCCACGGCCTCCCTGCCCCATAGATCAGCCCCATAGATCAGCCCCACGGCCTCCCTGCCCCATAGATCAGCCCCATAGATCAGCCCCAGGGCCTCCCTGCCCCATAGATCAGCCCCATAGATCAGCCCCAGGGCCTCCCTGCCCCATAGATCAGCCCCATAGTGCGACCCACGGCCTCCCCGCCCCATAGATCAGCCCCACAGCGTGACCCACAGCCTCCCTGCCCCATAGATCAGCCCCATAGATCAGACCCAGGGCCTCCCTGCCCCATAGATCAGCCCCACGGCCTCCCTGCCCCATAGATCAGCCCCATAGATCAGTCCCACGGCCTCCCTGCCCCATAGATCAGCCCCACGGCCTCCCTGCCCCATAGATCAGCCCCATAGATCAGCCCCACGGCCTCCCTGCCCCATAGATCAGCCCCAGGGCCTCTCTGCCCCATAGATCAGCCCCACGGCCTCTCTGCCCCATAGATCACCCCCCAGCCCAGCCCCCCAGCCCAACCCCCCCCCTCCCTGCCCCACATCCCGGTTCCCACGCCCGGCCCTGCCCCACAAGTGACTCAGCCCCACGGCGCGGGGTGGGGGGGGGGGGAGGGGAGGCCCCACCCTGCCCCACCCAGAGCCCCGGGGGGGGAGTTGGGGGGTGGAGTGGGGGGGTAGGTGAGGCCCGTGACCCCCAACTTGTGGGGCAGGAATTGTTGGGGGGGGGGGGGGGCTGGACATCTCCCCATAGAGACCCCATAGACCCCATAGGGACCCCACAGAGACCCCACAGAGACCCCATAGAGACCCCACAGAGACCCCATAGGGACCCCATAGAGACCCCATAGAGACCCCACAGAGACCCCACAGAGACCCCATAGAGACCCATAGAGACCCCATAGAGACCCCATAGAGACCCCACAGAGACCCCACAGAGACCCCACAGAGACCCCATAGAGACCCCATAGAGACCCCACAGAGACCCCATAGAGACCCCATAGAGACCCCACAGAGACCCCACAGAGACCCCACAGAGACCCCATAGAGACCCCATAGAGACCCCACAGAGACCCCACAGAGACCCACAGAGACCCCACAGAGACCATAGAGACCCCATAGAGACCCCACAGAGACCCCACAGAGACCCCATAGAGACCCCATAGAGACCCCACAGAGACCCCATAGAGACCCCACAGAGACCCCTCAGAGACCCCACAGAGACCCACAGAGACCCCATAGAGACCCCACAGAGACCCCACAGAGACCCATAGAGACCCCACAGAGACCCCACAGAGACCCCACAGAGACCCCATAGAGACCCCACAGAGACCCCACTGAGACCCCACAGAGACCCCATAGAGACCCCAAAGAGACCCCATAGAGACCCCACAGAGACCCGTAGAGACCCCATAGAGACCCCATAGAGACCCATAGAGACCCCACAGAGACCCCACAGAGACCCCCTAGAGACCCCACAGAGACCCCACAGAGACCCCATAGAGACCCCACAGAGACCCCACAGAGACCCCATAGAGACCCCACAGAGACCCCATAGAGACCCCATAGAGACCCATAGAGACCCCACAGAGACCCATAGAGACCCCACAGACCCCACAGAGACCCCATAGAGACCCCACAGAGACCCCACAGAGACCCCACAGAGACCCCACAGAGACCCACAGAGACCCCATAGAGACCCCACAGAGACCCCACAGAGACCCCACAGAGACCCCATAGAGACCCCATAGAGACCCCACAGAGACCCCATAGAGACCCCACAGAGACCCCACAGAGACCCACAGAGACCCCACAGAGACCCCACAGAGACCCCACAGAGACCCCATAGAGACCCCACAGAGACCCCATAGAGACCCCACAGAGACCCCACAGAGACCATAGAGACCCCATAGAGACCCCACAGAGACCCCACAGAGACCCCACAGAGACCCCATAGAGACCCCATAGAGACCCCGCAGAGACCCCATAGAGACCCCACAGAGACCCCACAGAGACCCATAGAGACCCCATAGAGACCCATAGAGACCCCACAGAGACCCCCTAGAGACCCCACAGAGACCCCACAGAGACCCATAGAGACCCCATAGAGACCCCATAGAGACCCCACAGAGACCCCACAGAGACCCACAGAGACCCCACAGAGACCATAGAGACCCCATAGAGACCCCACAGAGACCCCACAGAGACCCCATAGAGACCCCATAGAGACCCCACAGAGACCCCACAGAGACCCCACAGAGACCCACAGAGACCCCATAGAGACCCCACAGAGACCCCACAGAGACCCATAGAGACCCCACAGAGACCCCACAGAGACCCCACAGAGACCCCATAGAGACCCCACAGAGACCCCACTGAGACCCCACAGAGACCCCATAGAGACCCCACAGAGACCCGTAGAGACCCCATAGAGACCCCATAGAGACCCATAGAGACCCCACAGAGACCCCACAGAGACCCCCTAGAGACCCCACAGAGACCCCACAGAGACCCCATAGAGACCCCACAGAGACCCCACAGAGACCCCATAGAGACCCCATAGAGACCCCACAGAGACCCCATAGAGACCCCATAGAGACCCATAGAGACCCCACAGAGACCCATAGAGACCCCACAGAGACCCCATAGAGACCCCACAGAGACCCCACAGAGACCCCACAGAGACCCCACAGAGACCCCATAGAGACCCCACAGAGACCCCACAGAGACCCCACAGAGACCCCATAGAGACCCCATAGAGACCCCACAGAGACCCCACAGAGACCCACAGAGACCCCACAGAGACCCCACAGAGACCCCACAGAGACCCCATAGAGACCCCACAGAGACCCCACAGAGACCATAGAGACCCCATAGAGACCCCACAGAGACCCCACAGAGACCCCACAGAGACCCCATAGAGACCCCATAGAGACCCCGCAGAGACCCCATAGAGACCCCACAGAGACCCCACAGAGACCCATAGAGACCCCATAGAGACCCATAGAGACCCCACAGAGACCCCCTAGAGACCCCACAGAGACCCCACAGAGACCCATAGAGACCCCATAGAGACCCCATAGAGACCCCACAGACCCCATAGAGACCCCATAGAGACCCCACAGAGACCCCATAGAGACCCCACAGAGACCCCACAGAGACCCCACAGAGACCCCATAGAGACCCCACAGAGACCCCATAGAGACCCACAGAGACCCCATAGAGACCCCATAGAGACCCCACAGAGACCCCATAGAGACCCCATAGAGACCCCACAGAGACCCCATAGAGACCCCATAGGGACCCCATAGAGACCCCATAGAGACCCCATAGAGACCCATAGAGACCCCATAGAGACCCACAGAGACCCCATAGAGACCCCATAGGGACCCCAGTGCCCCCCACTCCCTCCCAGTCCCTCCCAGTCCCCTCCCAGTGCCCCCCAGTCCCTCCCAGTGCCCCCCAATCCCCTCCCAGTGCCCCCCAGTCCCCCCCCCACTATAAACCGCTCCACGAGGCCAAGAACATGCTAAGAACATGTTAAGAACACGCTAAGAACACGCTGAGGCCAATAAATAGCGGGGGAGGGGCTCAGGGCTGGAGCAGGAGGGGGAGGGGGGCGAGGAGGAGGAGGAGGAGGGGGAGGGGCAGGTGGGGGAGGGGCTTGGGGGCCCCCCCCGAGAGGCCCTGGGGGGGGGCGGGGGGGGCAGGGGGGCGGCAAGGGGGGGGAGGGGCGGCCGCCAGCGAGGGGGACGAGGAGGCTCCTCCGGGGGCTTCGGGGACATCCCGGGGGGCACTGGGGACAGCGGGGGGGTCCGTCCCCTCCATGGGGACAGCGGACTCCGTGGCCACCACGAGGTTGTCCCCTCCCGGGGATGTGGGGACGGGTCCCACCATGGTGGTGGCATCTCTGGAGGCTTCATCGAGGTCCTCAGAGCAGTCCGGGACACCGGGACCCTCGGTCCCTGCCACGAGGACGTCCCCAGAGGGGGCCGTGGTGGCTTTGTCACCTCCTGGGGACGTGGGGATGGGTCCCACCATGGTGGTGGCATCTCTGGAGGCTTCCTCGAGGTCCTCAGAGCAGTCGGTGACACAGGGATCCTCGGTCCCTGTCACGAGGACGTCCCCAGAGGGAGCTGCGGTGGCTCTGTCACCTCCTGGGGACGTGGGGACAGGTCCCACCACGGTGGTTTCCTCTCTATCGACCACGTTGACGTCACCTGAAGTGACCCCAGATGGGTTGGTGACACCTGGTTGCTCCGTCCCCTCCATGAGGACGTTGGACTCAGTGGCCACCACGAGGTTGTCCCCTCCCGGGGACGTCAGGACGGGTCCAGCCATCGTGGTGGCATCTCTGGAGGCTTCCTCGAGGTCCCCTGAGGTGTCCCTGGGGTCTCCAGTGCCCCCAGGTCCCTGTGTCCCCTCCAGCAGAAGGTCCCCCCCATGGGTCACCGCGGCCGGGTCACACCTGGGGGACGTGGGGACGGCTCCAACCGTGGTCGTGGCCTCCCTGGAGGCTTCATCGAGGTCCCCAGAGCAGTCGGGGACACCGGGACCCTCGGTCCCTGCCACGAGGACGTCCCCAGAGGGGGCCGTGGTGGCTTTATCACCTCCTGGGGACGTGGGGACGGGCCCCACCATGGTGGTGGCATCTCTGGAGGCTTCAGCGAGGTCCCCAGAGCAGTCGGGGACACCGGGACCCTCGGTCCCTGCCACGAGGACGTCCCCAGAGGGGGCCGTGGTGGCTTTGTCACCTCCTGGGGACGTGGGGACGGGTCCCACCTCGGTGGTGGCATCTCTGGAGGCTTCATCGAGGTCCTCAGAGCAGTCAGTGATACTGGGACACTCGGTCCCTGCCACAACGACATCTCCAGCGTGGGCCGCGGTGGCTTTGTCACCTCCTGAGGACGTGGGGACGGGTCCCACCTCGGTGGTTTCCTCTCTATCGACCACGTTGACGTCACCTGAAGTGACCCCAGATGGGTTGGTGACACCCGGTTGCTCCGTCCCCTCCATGGTCACATCTCCATGAGTGGCCACCATGAGGTTGTCCCCTCCCTGGGACGTGGTGACACCTCCAGACGTGGTGGTTTCCTCTCTAAAGACCTCGGTGACGTTGTCCAAGGTGTCCCCAGGCTGCTTGGTGACACCCGGCTGCTCCGTCCCCTCCATGAGGACATTGGACTCGGTGGCCACCACGAGGTTGTCCCCTCCCGGGGACGTCAGGACGGGTCCCACCATGGTGGTGGCATCTCTGGAGGCTTCATCGAGGTCCTCAGAGCAGTCGGGGCCACCGGGACCCTCGGTCCCTGCCGCGAGGACGTCCCCAGAGGGGGCCGTGGTGGCTTTGTCACCTCCTGGGGACGTGGGGATGGGCCCCACCATGGTGGTGGCATCTCTGGAGGCTTCATCGAGGTCCTCAGAGCAGTCGGTGACACAGGGATCCTCGGTCCCTGCCACAACGACGTCTCCAGCGTGGGCCGTGGTGGCTTTGTCACCTCCTGGGGACGTGGGGACGGGTCCCACCTCGGTGGTTTCCTCTCTATCGACCACGTTGACGTCACCTGAAGTGACCCCAGATGGGTTGGTGACACCTGGTTGCTCCGTCCCCTCCATGGTCACATCTCCATGAGTGGCCACCATGAGGTTGTCCCCTCCCTGGGACGTGGTGACACCTCCGGACGTGGTGGTTTCCTCTCTAAAGACCTCAGTGACGTTGTCCAAGGTGTCCCCAGGCTGCTTGGTGACACCCGGCTGCTCCGTCCCCTCCATGAGGACATTGGACTCAGTGGCTACCATGAGGTTGTCCCCTCCCGGGGACGTCAGGACGGATCCAGCCATCGTGGTGGCATCTCTGGAGGCTTCATCGAGGTCCTCAGCGCAGTCGGGGACACCGGGACCCTCGGTCCCTGCCACGAGGACGTCCCCAGCGGGGGCCGTGGTGGCTTTGTCACCTCCTGGGGACGTGGGGATGGGTCCCACCATGGTGGTTTCCTCTCTAAAGACCTCGGTGACGTCACCTGAAGTGACCCCAGATGGGTTGGTGACACCCGGTTGCTCCGTCCCCTCCATGAGGACATTGGACTCAGTGGCCACCAAGAGGTTGTCCCCTCCCAGGGACGTCAGGACGGGTCCAGACATCGTGGTGGCATCTCTGGAGGCTTCCTCGAGGTCCTCAGAGGTGTCCCTGGGGTCTCCAGTGCCCCCAGGTCCCTGCGTCCCCTCCAGCAGAAGGTCCCCCCCATGGGTCACCGTGACCGGGTCACACCTGGGGGACGTGGGGACGGCTCCAACCGTGGTCGTGGCCTCCCTGGAGGCTTCATTAATGTCCCCAGAGCAGTCGGGGACACCGGGACCCTCGGTCCCTGCCACAAGGACGTCCCCAGAGGGGGCTGTGGTGGCTTTGTCACCTCCTGGGGACGTGGGGACGGGTCCCACCATGGTGGTGGCATCTCTGGAGGCTTCATCGAGGTCCTCAGAGCAGTCGGTGACACAGGGATCCTCGGTCCCTGCCACAAGGACGTCCCCAGAGGGGGCTGTGGTGGCTCTGTCACCTCCTGGGGACGTGGGGACAGGTCCCACCATGGTGGTGGCATCTCTGGAGGCTTCATCGAGGTCCTCAGAGCAGTCGGTGACACACGGATCCTCGGTCCCTGCCACAACGACGTCTCCAGCTTCGGCTGCGGTGGCTTTGTCACCTCCTGGGGACGTGGGGACGGGTCCCACCATGGTGGTTTCCTCTCTATCGACCACGTTGACGTCACCTGAAGTGACCCCAGATGGGTTGGTGACACCTGGTTGCTCCATCCCCTCCATGGTCACATCTCCATGAGTGGTCACCACGAGGTTGTCCCCTCCCTGGGACGTGGTGACACCTCCGGACGTGGTGGTTTCCTCTCTAAAGACCTCGGTGACGTTGTCCAAGGTGTCCCCAGGCTGCTTGGTGACACCCGGCTGCTCCGTCCCCTCCATGAGGACATTGGACTCAGTGGCCACCACGAGGTTGTCCCCTCCCGGGGACGTCAGGACGGGTCCAGCCATCGTGGTGGCATCTCTGGAGGCTTCATCGAGGTCCCCTGAGGTGTCCCTGGGGTCTCCAGTGCCCCCAGGTCCCTGCGTCCCCTCAGGCAGAAGGTCCCCCCCATGGGTCACCGCGGCCGGGTCACACCTGGGGGACGTGGGGACGGCTCCAACCGTGGTCGTGGCCTCCCTGGAGGCTTCATCGAGGTCCCCAGAGCAGTCGGGGACACCGGGACCCTCGGTCCCTGCCACGAGGACGTCCCCAGAGGGGGCTGTGGTGGCTTTGTCACCTCCTGGGGACGTGGGGACAGGTCCCACCATGGTGGTGGCATCTCTGGAGGCTTCATCGAGGTCCTCAGCGCAGTCGGTGACACAGGGATCCTCGGTCCCTGCCACAACGACGTCTCCAGCGTGGGCTGCGGTGGCTTTGTCACCTCCTGGGGACGTGGGGACGGGTCCCACCTCGGTGGTTTCCTCTCTATCGACCACGTTGATGTCACCTGAAGTGACCCCAGATGGGTTGGTGACACCTGGTTGCTCCGTCCCCTCCACGAGGACATTGGACTCAGTGGCCACCGCGAGGTTGTCCCCTCCCGGGGACGTCAGGACGGGTCCAGCCATCGTGGTGGCATCTCTGGAGGCTTCATCGAGGTCCTCAGCGCAGTCGGGGACACCGGGACCCTCGGTCCCTGCCGCGAGGACGTCCCCAGAGGGGGCCGTGGTGGCTTTGTCACCTCCTGGGGATGTGGGGACGGGTCCCACCATGGTGGTGGCATCTCTGGAGGCTTCATCGAGGTCCTCAGAGCAGTCGGTGACACAGGGATCCTCGGTCCCTGCCACAACGACGTCTCCAGCTCCGGCTGCGGTGGCTTTGTCACCTCCTGGGGACGTGGGGACGGGTCCCACCATGGTAGTTTCCTCTCTATTGACCACGTTGACGTCACCTGAAGTGACCCCAGATGGGTTGGTGACACCTGGTTGCTCCATCCCCTCCATGGTCACATCTCCATGAGTGGCCACCATGAGGTTGTCTCCTCCCTGGGACGTGTTGACACCTCCGGACGTGGTGGTTTCCTCTCTAAAGACCTCGGTGACGTCACCTGAAGTGACCCCAGATGGGTTGGTGACACCTGGTTGCTCCGTCCCCTCCATGGTCACATCTCCATGAGTGGCCACCATGAGGTTGTCCCCTCCCTGGGACGTGGTGACACCTCCGGACGTGGTGGTTTCCTCTCTAAAGACCTCGGTGACGTCACCTGAAGTGACCCCAGATGGGTTGGTGACACCTGGTTGCTCCGTCCCCTCCATGAGGACGTTGGACTCAGTGGCCACCACGAGGTTGTCCCCTCCCGGGGACGTCAGGACGGGTCCAGCCATCGTGGTGGCATCTCTGGAGGCTTCCTCGATGTCCTCAGAGGTGTCCCTGGGGTCTCCAGTGCCCCCAGGTCCCTGTGTCCCCTCCAGCAGAAGGTCCCCCCCATGGGTCACCGCGGCCGGGTCACACCTGGGGGACGTGGGGACGGCTCCAACCGTGGTCGTGGCCTCCCTGGAGGCTTCAGCGAGGTCCCCAGAGCAGTCGGGGACACCGGGACCCTCAGTCCCTGCCACGAGGACGTCCCCAGAGGGGGCTGCGGTGGCTCTGTCACCTCCTGGGGACGTGGGGACGGGTCCCACCATGGTGGTGGCATCTCTGGAGGCTTCATCGAGGTCCTCAGAGCAGTCAGTGATACCGGGACACTCGGTCCCTGCCAGAACGACATCTCCAGCGTGGGCCGCGGTGGCTTTGTCACCTCCAGAGGACGTGGGGACGGGTCCCACCTCGGTGGTTTCCTCTCTATCGACCACGTTGACGTCACCTGAAGTGACCCCAGATGGGTTGGTGACACCTGGTTGCTCCGTCCCCTCCATGAGGACATTGGACTCAGTGGCCACCATGAGGTTGTCCCCTCCCTGGGACGTGGTGACACCTCCGGACGTGGTAGTTTCCTCTCTAAAGACCTCGGTGACGTCACCTGAAGTGTCCCCAGATGGGTTGGTGACACCTGGTTGCTCCGTCCCCTCCATGAGGACATTGGACTCAGTGGCCACCACGAGGTTGTCCCCTCCCAGGGACGTCAGGATGGATCCAGACATCGTGGTGGCATCTCTGGAGGCTTCCTCAAGGTTCCCTGAGGTGTCCCTGGGGTCTCCAGTGCCCACAGGTCCCTGCGTCCCCTCCAGCAGAAGGTCCCCCCCATGGGTCACTGCGGCCGGGTCACACCTGGGGGACGTGGGGACGGCTCCAACCGTGGTCGTGGCCTCCCTGGAGGCTTCATTAATGTCCCCAGAGCAGTCGGGGACACCGGGACCCTCGGTCCCTGCCACGAGGAGGTCCCCAGAGGGGGCCGTGGTGGCTTTGTCACCTCCTGGGGACGTGGGGACGGGTCCCACCATGGTGGTGGCATCTCTGGAGGCTTCATCGAGGTCCTCAGAGCAGTCGGTGACACAGGGATCCTCAGTCCCTGCCACAACGACATCTCCAGCTTCGGCTGTGGTGGCTTTGTCACCTCCTGGGGACGTGGGGACGGGTCCCACCTCGGTGGTTTCCTCTCTATCGACCACGTTGACGTCACCTGAAGTGACCCCAGATGGGTTGGTGACACCTGGTTGCTCCGTCCCCTCCATGGTCGCATCTCCATGAGTGGCCACCATGAGGTTGTCCCCTCCCTGGGACGTGGTGACACCTCCGGACGTGGTGGTTTCCTCTCTAAAGACCTCAGTGACGTTGTCCAAGGTGTCCCCAGGCTGCTTGGTGACACCCGGCTGCTCCGTCCCCTCCACGAGGACATTGGACTCAGTGGCCACCACGAGGTTGTCCCCTCCCGGGGACGTCAGGACGGATCCAGACATCGTGGTGGCATCTCTGGAGGCTTCATTGAGGTCCTCAGAGCAGTCGGGGACACAGGGACCCTCGGTCCCTGCCACGAGGACGTCCCCAGAGGGGGCTGTGGTGGCTTTGTCACCTCCTGGGGACGTCAGGATGGGTCCCACCATGGTGGTGGCATCTCTGGAGGCTTCATCGAGGTCCTCAGAGCAGTCGGTGACACAGGGATCCTCAGTCCCTGCCACAACGACGTCTCCAGCGTGGGCTGCGGTGGCTTTGTCACCTCCTGGGGACGTGGGGACGGGTCCCACCATGGTGGTTTCCTCTCTATCGACCACGTTGACGTCACCTGAAGTGACCCCAGATGGGTTGGTGACACCTGGTTGCTCCGTCCCCTCCATGGTCACATCTCCATGAGTGGCCACCACGAGGTTGTCCCCTCCCTGGGACGTGGTGACACCTCCGGACGTGGTGGTTTCCTCTCTAAAGACCTCGGTGACGTTGTCCAAGGTGTCCCCAGGCTGCTTGGTGACACCCGGCTGCTCTGTCCTCTCCATGAGGACATTGGACTCAGTGGCCACCACGAGGTTGTCCCCTCCCGGGGACGTCAGGACGGGTCCAGCCATCGTGGTGGCATCTCTGGAGGCTTCATCGAGGTCCTCAGAGGTGTCCCTGGGGTCTCCTGTGCCCCCAGGTCCCTGCGTCCCCTCCAGCAGAAGGTCCCCCCCATGGGTCACCGCGGCCGGGTCACACCTGGGGGACGTGGGGACGGCTCCAACCGTGGTCGTGGCCTCCCTGGAGGCTTCATCGAGGTCCCCAGAGCAGTCGGGGACATCGGGACCCTCAGTCCCTGTCACGAGGACGTCCCCACCGTGGGCTGCGGTAGCTTTGTCACCTCCTGGGGACGTGGGGACGGGTCCCACCTCGGTGGTGGCATCTCTGGAGGCTTCATCGAGGTCCTCAGAGCAGTCGGTGACACAGGGATCCTCGGTCCCTGCCACAACGACGTCTCCAGCTTCGGCTGCGGTGGCTTTGTCACCTCCTGGGGACGTGGAGACAGGTCCCACCTCGGTGGTTTCCTCTCTATCGACCACGTTGACGTCACCTGAAGTGACCCCAGATGGGTTGGTGACACCCGGTTGCTCCGTCCCCTCCATGGTCACATCTCCATGAGTGGCCACCACGAGGTTGTCCCCTCCCGGGGACGTGGGGACAGGTCCCACCATGGTGGTGGCATCTCTGGAGGCTTCATTAATGTCCCCAGAGCAGTCGGGGACACCGGGACCCTCGGTCCCTGCCACGAGGACGTCCCCAGAGGGGGCTGCGGTGGCTTTGTCACGTCCTGGGGACATGGAGATGGGTCCCACCATGGTGGTGGCATCTCTGGAGGCTTCATCGAGGTCCTCAGAGCAGTCAGTGATACCGGGACACTCGGTCCCTGCCACAACGACATCTCCAGCGTGGGCCGCGGTGGCTTTGTCACCTCCTGGGGACGTGGGGACGGGTCCCACCTCGGTGGTTTCCTCTCTATCGACCACGTTGACGTCACCTGAAGTGACCCCAGATGGGTTGGTGACACCTGGTTGCTCCGTCCCCTCCACGAGGACGTTGGACTCCGTGGCCACCACGAGGTTGTCCCCTCCCGGGGACGTCAGGATGGGTCCAGCCATCGTGGTGGCATCTCTGGAGGCTTCCTCGAGGTCCCCTGAGGTGTCCCTGGGGTCTCCAGTGCCCCCAGGTCCCTGCGTCCCCTCCAGCAGAAGGTCCCCCCCATGGGTCACCGCGGCCGGGTCACACCTGGGGGACGTGGGGACGGCTCCAACCGTGGTCGTGGCCTCCCTGGAGGCTTCAGCGAGGTCCCCAGAGCAGTCGGGGACATCGGGACCCTCAGTTCCTGCCACGAGGACGTCTCCAGCGTGGGCTGTGGTGGCTTTGTCACCTCCTGGGGACGTGGGGACGGGTCCCACCATGGTGGTGGCATCTCTGGAGGCTTCATCGAGGTCCTCAGAGCAGTCGGTGACACAGGGATCCTCGGTCCCTGCCACAACGACGTCTCCAGCTTCGCCTGCAGTGGCTTTGTCACCTCCTGGGGAAGTGGGGACGGGTCCCACCATGGTGGTTTCCTCTCTATCGACCACGTTGACGTCACCTGAAGTGACCCCAGATGGGTTGGTGACACCTGGTTGCTCCGTCCCCTCCACGAGGACATTGGACTCAGTGGCCACCATGAGGTTGTCCCCTCCCTGGGATGTGGTGACACCTCCGGACGTGGTGGGTTCCTCTCTAAAGACCTCGGTGACGTCACCTGAAGTGACCCCAGATGGGTTGGTGACACCTGGTTGCTCCGTCCCCTCCACGAGGACGTTGGACTCCGTGGCCACCACGAGGTTGTCCCCTCCCGGGGACGTCAGGATGGGTCCAGCCATCGTGGTGGCATCTCTGGAGGCTTCATCGAGGTCCTCAGCGCAGTTGGGGACACCGGGACCCTCGGTCCCTGCCACGAGGACGTCCCCAGAGGGGGCTGTGGTGGCTTTGTCACCTCCTGGGGACGTGGGGACGGGTCCCACCATGGTGGTGGCATCTCTGGAGGCTTCATCGAGGTCCTCAGCGCAGTCGGGGACACCGGGACCCTCGGTCCCTGCCGCGAGGACGTCCCCAGCGGGGGCCGTGGTGGCTTTGTCACCTCCTGGGGACGTGGGGACGGGTCCCACCTGGTTGGTGGTGGCATCTCGGGGGTCTCGGTGGCCGGGGTGGCAGCGGGGGAAGGGCGTGGGGGCCGCCCCGCAGGGTCCGGCCGCACCTGGGGGGGGGACAGCGGGTCAGAGGGGGGCCCTATAGCACCTCTAGGGCCCTATAGCACCTCTAGGGACCTTATAGCACCCGTGGGACCCCATGGCACCCATAGGAACCCTACAGCACCCATAGGAACCCTATAGAACCCCTGGGAACCCTATAGAACCCATGGGACCCTTAGAGAGCCCCTCGGAGCCTGTAGCACCCACGGGACCCTATAGGATGCGTAGGAACCCTATAGCACCCCTGGGAACTCTATAGAGCCCCTAGGACCCTATAGCACCAATAGGAACCCTATAGCACCCATGGGACCCTATAGGACGCATAGGAACCCTATAGGGTCCATGGGAGCCCTATAGGACCTGTGGGACCCCTAACACCCTACAGCACCCACGGGAGCCCTATGGCACCCGTAGGGACCCTATAGAGCCCCTAGGACCCTGTAGCACCACATAGAGCCCTTAAGACCCTATAGCACCCATGGGACCCTTATAGAGCCTCTAGGACCCTATAGCACCGATAGGAACCCAATAGGACCACACAGAACCCCTAGGACCCTATAGGACCCCTATAGCACCCATGGGAACCCCATTAGCCCACACAGAACCCCTAGGACCCTATAGCACCCCTGGGACCCTATAGGACCCCTGGGACCCCCATAGCCCCACCTAGAACCTATAGGACCCTATAGCACCCACAGGAACCCAATTAGAGCACCTAGAGGCCCTCGGACCCTATAGCACCCATGGGAGCCCCCAGCCCCCTATAGCACCTATAGGGCCCCATAGCCCCCCTTTCTGCCCCATAGCACCCATGGGATCCCATAGCCCCCTATAGCCCCCCATAGCGCCCATAGCCCCCCATAGCATCCTATAGCACCTCATTAGCCCCCTATAACACCTATGGGACCCCATAGCCCCTATAGCCCCCATAGCACCCCATAGCCCCCCATAGCCCTTATAGCGCCCCATAGCCCCCCATAGCATCCATAGGATCCCATAGCCCCCATAACCCCCTATAGCACCCCATAGCATCCTATAGCACCCATGGGATCCCATAGCCCCCCATAGCACCCTATAGCCCCCCATAGCATCCATAGGATCCCATAACCCCCATAACCCCCTATAGCACCCCATAGCCCCCATGGGATCCCATAGCCCCCATAGCATCCTATAGCCCCTATAGCCCCCCACAGTGCCCTATAGCCCCCCATAGCATCCATAGGACCCCATAGCCCCCATAACCCCCTAGAGCACCCCATAGCCCCCCATAGCCCCCATGGGATCCCATAGCCCCCATAGCATCCTATAGCCCCTATAGCCCCCCACAGTGCCCTATAGCCCCCCATAGCATCCATAGGACCCCATAGCCCCCATAACCCCCTAGAGCACCCCATAGCCCCCCATAGCCCCCATGGGATCCCATAGCCCCCATAGCATCCTATAGCCCCTATAGCCCCCCACAGTGCCCTATAGCCCCCCATAGCATCCATAGGACCCCATAGCCCCCATAACCCCCTAGAGCACCCCATAGCCCCCCATAGCCCCCATGGGATCCCATAGCCCCTATAGCATCCCATAGCGCCCCATAGCCCCCTATAGCCCCTATAGCCCCCCATAGCATCCTATAGCCCTCATAGCCCCTATAGCACCCCATAGCCCCCATGGGATCCCATAGGTCCCCATAGCCCCCATGGGATCCCATAGCCCTCTATAGCCCCTATACGCCCCCATGGGATCCCAAAGGCCCCTATAGCCCCCCCCATAGCCCCCATGGGATCCCATAGGTCCCCATAGCCCCCCATAGCCCCCATGGGATCCCATAGCCCCCCATAGCCCTCTATAGCCCCCATAGCACCTATGGGATCCCATGCGCCCCTATAGCCCCCCATAGCATCCTATAGCCCCCATAGGCCCCCATAGTGCCCTATAGCCCCCCATAGCATCCATAGGATCCCATAGCCCCCATAACCCTCTACAGCACCCCATAGCATCCATAGGATCCCATAGCCCCTATAACCCCTTAGAGCACCCCATAGCACCCATGGGTTCCCATAGCCCCTCATAGCACCCTAGAGCACCCAATAGTACCCTATAGCACCCATGGGATCCCATAGCCCCCATAGCCCCCCATAGCATCCTATAGCCCCTATACACCCCCATGGGATCCCAGAGGTCCCCATAGCCCCCATAGCGCCCCATGGGATCCCATAGCCCCCATAGCCCTCTATAGACCCCCATAGCCCCCCATAGTGCCCTATAGCCCCCCATAGCATCCATAGGACCCCATAGCCCCCATAAACCCCCATAGCGCCCCATGGGATCCCATAGCCCCCCATAGCCCCCCATAGCCCCCATGGGATCCCATAGCCCCCATAGCCCCCATAGCCCCCCTATAGCCCCCCTATAGCCCCCCTATAGCCCCTCGCACCCAGCAGCAGGGCTCCCAGCGCCAGCAGCCGCAGCCCCATGGCTGGGGGGGACCCCGCGGGGGCGCCCCTAAATGCCGGCCCCGCAGCCCGCCCCACAATTAGTGGGGAACGCTGCCCCGCCCCCCCCCACGCCCCCCCCCACGCCCCACAGGCACCCCGCGGGGGGACCCCCCCACCCATAGGGACCCATAGGCACCCCATAGGGACCCAGAGAGACCCCCTGGACCCATAGGGACCCCATAGAGACCCCCAGGGAGCCCCCTGACCCATAGGGACCCCATAGGGACCCCCCCTGACCCATAGGGACCCATAGGGACCTCCCCAACCCATAGCGACCCATAGGGTCCCCCCTGACCCATAGGGACCCCCCTGACCCATAAGGATCCATAGGGATCCTCCTGACCCATAGGGACCCCATAGAGACCCCCAGGGAGCCCCCTGACCCATAGGGATCCATAGGGACCCCCTGCCCCATAGCTCCTATAGAGACTCTCCTGCCCCATAGGGACCCCTATAGAACCCCCTGCCCCATAGGGACCCCCTGCCTCATGGGGAGCCCCTGCCCCATAGGGACCCCCTGCCCCATAGCACCTATAGAGACTCTCCTGCCTCATAAGGACCCCCTGCCCCATAGGGACCCTGTGCCCCATAGGGACCCCCCTGCCCCATAGCACCTATAGGGAACCCCCTGCCCCATAGGGACCTATAGGCACCCCCTGCCTCATGAGGACCCCCTGCCCCATAGCACCTATAGAGACTCTCCTGCCCCATAAGGACCCCCTGCCCCATAGGGACCCCCCCTGCCCCATAGCACCTATAGGGACCCCCTGCCCCATAGGGACCCCCCTGCCCCATAGCACCTATAGGGACCCCCTGCCCCATAGGGACCCCCTGCCCCATAGCACCTATAGAGATCCCCTGCCCCATAGGGACCCCCCCTGCCCCATAGCACCTATAGAGACCCCCTGCCCCATAGGGACCCCCATGCCCCATAGCACCTATAGAGACCCCCCTGCCCCATAGGGACCCCCTGCCCCATAGCACCTATAGGGACCCCCTGCCCCATAGGGACCCCCCTGCCCCATAGCACCTATAGGGAACCCCTGCCCCATAGGGACCCCCCTGCCCCATAGCACCTATAGAGACACCCTGCCCCATAGAGACCCCCTGCCCCATAGGGACCCCCCCTGCCCCATAGCACCTATAGAGACCCCCTGCCCCATAGGGACCCCCTGCCCCATAGGGACCCCCATGCCCCATAGCACCTATAGGGACCCCCCTGCCCCATAGGGACCCCCTGCCCCATAGGGACCCCAGCCCCATAGGGACCCCCCTGCCCCATAGCACCTATAGAGACCCCCTGCCCCATAGGGACCCCCCTGCCCCATAGGGACCCCCCTGCCCCATAGCACCTATAGAGACCCCCTGCCCCATAGGGACCCCCTGCCCCATAGCACCTATAGAGACCCCCTGCCCCATAGGGACCCCCCTGCCCCATAGCACCTATAGAGAACCCCTGCCCCATAGGGACCCCGTGCCCCATAGCACCTATAGGGACCCCCCTGCCCCATAGCACCTATAGGCCCCCCCTGCCCTATAGCCCCCCCCCCGCGCCTCTTTACCCCCCATCCCCCACCCCCCCCCCCCGCCCCACTTTCCGCCCGTGGGCGCTGTTTGTTCCCCGCGGGGCGGAGCCCCCCCCACTAATTACTTCCCTCCCCCCACTAATTACTCCCCCCCCCTATTAATTAGGGCTCCCACGCAGGGAAGGGGGGGGGGGAACCCTCAACTTCCGGTCTCCCCACCCCCACCCCCCCACGCGCTTCT